>NC_056744.1:1663098627-1663228895 GCF_019279795.1 Protopterus annectens | reverse complement strand
GGAACCATTTTTTTGCGCATTGTAAAGAACTCTGGGCAATGTCTGAGGCCCTGAGATGTGTTTCCCGGTTTATGTCTTCCAGGGGCCATGTAGTAGCAACCACCTTACACCAGTGAGGAGACAGCAGCCATCACAGAACCTGTAATCTTGAACGATGCCATCCTTTTTGGTCATAGCCGGCTAAATCTGCAGTAGTGGACTGCCCTGTGGGATGAGATCATCCACAGAGTGAACATCCTGGGCCACCATGGATGCACATATGATCAGTTCAGGCATAGAGCAACTGACCTGATAAGTCATGCCCGGCAAAGGGGTGCTGCTGTAGTGAGGTACCGTACTGCTACCAGTAAGGGGCCAGCCACACAGGCCCCACTTATGGTGACAGAGGAAAACTTGGGGTAGCCAACATACAACCTCCAACATGGGAAACAGCAGTCATGGTGGTGGGTGGCACCCAGGCAACAGGCGAGGAGGATCAAGGTAAGGCCAAAGTGCACATCAATGTAATGAGGTAGCATTTAAACTGTATTCTATAGAGTCTCTAGATGCATATGTCAGATCAAAATTGATTAGTGGGTGGGGTTTAGTAATTCCCACAAGTGCACATCTATGGTGAAGGACAGCAAATTGTGTAATATCATAGTTATACTCTACCTGTGCAGAAACATAGCATTCACCTTGTACCAATACCTAATATGAATCTGCTGACAATAATTTTCCCTCACATCTACATAGGTCCCTCTGGTCTGCCCATGGGACAGCAGCCTGAAGCCAATAAGTATGGGATTTTCCTGTTGTGGCTCACCAGTACCCCAGGCATGCTAGAGTTAATGCATGTGACCAAGCACACAACTGTTTTTTTCTCAAAAAAATTTTTATTAATTATATGAATAGCAAGACAATTAAAAGATTATACATAACAAGAAGGCATAAATGAACATATAACAATTCATCTAGTGATAACAACCTTCCTGAGATTTTGATAAATTATTTAGAAATAAAACATACACCATATGTACACTATATACAAGTTAGGCAACCTGAGAGAAAAAAAAAAAAAATATTTAACATTAACTATTTAATATGTTTAGAACCTTTTCTAACACAACCTTTCTAATAGCTTTTTTTTTTTGGACTCCCACCTAAGTATCTTTGAGCATCAATAAATTTAAAAGCCATTTTCTGGAAAGTAACCCATTTTAATTTAGAGCGATCAATCGAATTTTGTATTCTATAAAGCTGTAGTAATGAGCAAATAAAAATGATAACATGAATATCAACTTTGAAAGATGAATCAATGGAATATGTAGAATAGCAAATTCCCACGTCAACGTGGATTTTTGATATCCCATTTTCTGCAGTCTGACTTTCAAAGATGTCCACAATCTGTGAGAAAAATGACAATACCATAGAATATGAAGGAGGTCTGCTTGGGGATGAGAACAGCATGAACACGAAGGGGACTTATTTGGGTTAAATTTGTTTAATTTGATTGGGGTAAAGTAGGCATCATTATTAATCATTAATTGTGTGCATGCTACTTTTTTAAAAGGGATAAATTCCTTAGTGTGTCTAATAGCCAGGACTTTCTGAGATTCTGACAATTGGGAATTATAATTCAGCCAAACATTAGATAAAAGACAGTTGTGGTCCATCATTAAAGAATTAATTAATTTATATGAGTTTGAGAGCATTTTATCAGATGATGAAAGTATTTTGATAATCGTGTTAAGGCTTTTCAATTGTGAGTCTATGGGGACCAGACATACAAATTTGTTTTTAATTATTGCTCTTAGTTGTGTAAGAATTGGTGAGTAATTCCAGTTTACTTTCAATAACTTACGCCAGTCAGATAAAGGCAAGTCAAGATATTTCAAAACATCTCCTACTTTTAGATTTTTAATTAAAGGATAGTTTGTTAAGTTCAAAAGTTTATTGTCTAATAATATATTTGGGTTTAGATGAATTGGCTGAACATGGTGCGAGATCTTTTCTAGTTTACACATTTTGAGTAAGGTTTGGAAATCTCTAATCTTTTGTTTAAATACTGTAGATATATTTTAATAAATAAACTATCCAGAGAGATAAAGGGAATAGCTTCAGGATTTAAATTATTAGAAATGACATAATTATACCATAATTTTATCCATAAAGAGTGATTTGGATAAGAAGTGTTATTGAATTTAGAGATAGTAAGAAGTTTATTGGATGAGACAATCAAATAATAGAGATAAAGATTAGGTAAACCCAAACCTCCCTTGTCCTTCGAAAATGCCAATCTAGAATAGGAAATTCTAACAGATTTAGGGAACCATATGAATTTTGCCAAAGCTTTATTTACAGACTCAAAAAAATTTTTTGAAATTATCTGATCAGAAGATGAGAATTGGTAAAGAAATTTAGGCAGAATATTCATTTTAATAATGGCCACCCTTGAAAGAAATGAAAGGTTTAGATGCTCCCATCTGTCAATATCAGACAATATAGAGTTCCATAATTTATTAATATTATTTTGAAAGGAAGATCTATTATTGTGTTCTAAATTGATTCCTAAATATTTTATATTATAAGTAAACTGAAAATGATCATCTGGAAACAAAAAAGATTTGTGTGCTAAATGATTTAAGGGAAAAATATGAGTTTTTGTAGAATTTAAAAGATAGTTGGAAACCAAAGAAAAATAATCAATAGAATTCATTATTTTTCTGTAATCAGATAATGGAGTTTGAAAGTAGATTACTAAATCATCCGCAAAAGCAGAGAAATGAATATTAGTATTAAGAATTCTAGGGATGTTATGAAAAGTATTTTGAGTAATAAACAATAGCAAAGGTTCTAAATAAATGTTGAAAGGAAAAGGTGACAATGGACAACCCTGTCTTGTTCCTTTAGTGATCTTTATCGGAGCAGAAAATTGACCATTAATGTATAGTCTAGTAAACATATTCTTGTATAAAACTTTTAAAAAATTTATAAAGAATAAGGGAAAATTAAAACATAACATAGTTTGAAATAGAAAGTTCCAACATACTCTGTCAAAGGCATTTGATGCATCTATAATCAAAGCATATATAGGGTTTGGATTTTTCTTAATGAGATGAAGTATAGTCTCTAAAGATAGAGTATTATCCCAAGCATGTCTCTGAGACATAAAACCTGATTGATCTGACGAGATAATTGAGGGTAAAATCCGTTTCAATCTGTTAGCCAGAATAGATGACAGAATCTTAATATCCACATTAATTAAAGAAATGGGTCTATAATTTACTGTGTCAGATTTATCTTTATTATTTTTAGAATTAGAATGGTTTTGGATGTGTTCCAATGAATATCTGAGATATCATTAACTCTTATATGATTGTAAACTTTAAATAGAAAGGGAAGAACTACCAATTTGAAAGTTTTGAAAAATTCTGGAGTAAAACCATCAGGTCCCGGAGATTTACCCAATTTAAGATTATCTATTGAATCCGAGATTTCTTGTACCGATATAGGGTAGAAAGTAGTTTTGCTGATTATCATTAAGTTTAGGGAACTGCAAAGAGTCTAAAAGAGTTTTGAGTGATTATCTTTAACAGAATTAGAAGAACCTGAATATAACTCAGTGTAAAGAGAGGTGAAAAGTTGAATAATCTCTTCATCAGTATTATATACTCTGTTATTATAAGATAAAGATGTAATATTTGGATTTCTGAAGTTAACTTTAATAATTCTCGCTAACAATTTAGATGGAACCTGGGCCCACTCTGAATATGAAGCAAGTAGCTTTTGTTCAGCTAAGGAGAGGTTATTTTGGTGAAGCAGAATTAAATCTTTCCGACAATCAAAAATTTGTTTTTCTAAAGTAGCATCATAGTTCAGACTAAGATGATTTTCCAACAAAGAAATTCTTGATTTTAAGAATTCCTCTTTCTTAAAGTATTGTTTTTTGAAAAAAGCAGCTTTACTAATAAATAAACCTCTTAATCTTGCTTTACATGCAGCCCATTGTATGTCATAAGGAATGTCAGATGATTCAAGACTATTCACCATTTCATTTAGGATTTCTGAAGCTTGTTTGCAAATATCTTCATTTGACAATAAGTTATTATTAAAGGTCCACTTATTAAACATAGTTTTATTTTTGATATTGGGTTTTATGTTCAATTTTACTGAAATTCTTGAGTGATCCGAAAAGAATCTGGGTTCTGTAGTAAAGTCCACAATATATTTTGAAATATAATCTGAAATTAGAAAGAAGTCTAATCTGGACCACGAATGATAGCACTTAGAATAATAAGTATATATATCATTCTTGTTTATACTTTTAACAGTGCGGAGGGATCTATTAAATTATATTCTGTCATCAAATCATTTATAGCCAGAGTAGATTGAAGATTATAGGTGACAGTGGGCGGAACGATCAATTACAGGGTTTATAACTGCATTCCAGTCACCACCCACTATAATATGATGATCCTTATAGGATGCAAGAATATTGTAAATTTTTAAAATAAACAAATGTTGTGAATTACATGGGCCATATAGATTTAAAATTAATAAGGGTTTGTCCAAACCAGCAATAGAAGGTAAATAAGCACCACCTCCCTCATCATCAAATTTCTCATCAATAATATTCCCAATTAATTTTTGTTTAATGATTATAGCTACACCTCTGGAGTTAGATGAGTCACCTGAAGCTATAATCTTTTTGATCCATTTTTTTTAAACTCTTTATTCCAATCAATACGTGAAATATGGGTCTCTTGAATAAAACAAATGTTAGCCTGTGATTTAAAGATCATATGAAATAATAGTGACTTTTTCACTTTATCTTGAATGCCTCTAACATTCCAAGAATCTAAAGTTATGTCAACAGGCATATTCTACAAGTATAATCATTATTGATGCTATAAAAGTGAACTCAAGGTGCAAATCCAACACAACATTAAAAAGAAGAAGAAAAAAAAATAAAAGAAAAAACAGTCTTTAAGTATTCAAGCAAGTCATCAAATAACATTTGTTGAAAAAAAAAGAAAAAAGTTTTTTTAAGAACCATGAAATGTATAATAATAACCTTTATCCTAACCCTAGTGCCTACCCACCAATCCCCCTGTGATAAAGGAAGAGCAGAAGAACATAAAAAAAAAACATTGTAATTATAGATAATAATAACCTCAAGTTAGAATACAAATTATTCAAAGGAAGCCTAACATAACATAAAGTCCGAGTAATACTACTAAAAATATATACAAAATTAACTAATTTCAAGACGTCCAACATGCTTAATCCCTACTTCTAATACTAATCTAAAGCTCCTATCCTTAAATTGAAATTTACAGTGATTAAATGTATTTCCTCAAGTATTTCAAGAGAAAGAGAAACAAGTAAATAATAAATAAATCACACTCTGCTTAACTAGAACACTCTATCATAAGAAGTAATACAATTAAAACTGAAAGATATGTAAGATAACATATATAAGTATAACAAAACCAACTGGTAACATTATAATATAAGTAAATAAGCATAGCATTACTGAACTAAAGATAATAGTCATGCACTATCTACTGAACCTTCTTTAGTACTTTAGTGATAATTTCATTAATCAACATGACCATTAGTATGATAAAAGCACTAATACCTGTAGAATGAGTATTTAGTTATAGTTCAAATAAAGCAAAAACAACTACCAAGCAACCATATCTCAAAATGAAAACAATTCAGTCTGGAGATGCATCTATTAACTAGATAATAGTAGTACAGGAACTATTCAAAATGAAATATTATAAGCTGTAAGGTTTTTAACACTAGTTAATATACATGAATAAAGTATAATTATATTATTAAATAGTAACTGAAACAGCATCATATATATTGGACTGAATGTACAACAATGTGCATACATATAATTTTAAATCTACTTTTTGAATATTTTACTAATGACTCTGTTAGGTTATGTAGCCATACTATTCTTCTAAGCTATAGATGTAACATAGTAAAACAGCATGAAAAGACAAGGCTTTTAAAGTAAACATTTTGAACATCTAATTAAAACAGAAACAAGCAAGCTAAATGCAATAAATCTAAGGGCTTAAATATATACAGGTAGATTCAGCTAATCATATTAAAGATAGTTATTTCAAACCTTTCAAATAAGTAAAGGCTTTCTTAAACATAAACTACTAATCATAAATATCACATCCAGCCTCTGAGAAGAAAGAGAGCAGAGAATAGAATGAACATGAAACTTTCATATGAACAGGTATACTTTGTAACATTTGTCAAATTAAACACTTCAGTATAATATAAAATATTGTATGAAAAATATTCTGAATAGGAAAATATGTTCATTTCCTTACACATCCTTTAGAATTTTAATATATAAAACTAACCTGTTCATTTGTTTCCAGAAACATTTTCACTCTGCTTTATGAAAGTAGCAGCTTGCTTTGAAGTCATGCAGACACACTAAAAGTCACTGAATATATTATGTGACATGAATCTGTTTAAATTTAAAAAGCAACCTTCATTTATGAAGAGAAAACACTTTAAATAATAGCCAGATCTATTAAAAAGTTAGCGCTATTGAATACTTGTTGAAAACAAGCAGACTTGTGTATTTGAAACTGTCCTTCTTTCCTCACAAATGACATCACCATCCATCTCAGAGAGACTGTAGTGTGCGCATGTTCATGCAGAGCATCTGCTGGAACTCTGAGGGGAAGATTTTCTTGCTAGAATGTTGAGATGGAATGTTTTTCCCTCCAAAAATCATTTAGCTTACACAGAAGACTGTAACTCAAAAGCTTGTAGTAAAATTAACATTTTATCTATTTACACAGCAAGCATATGTGAGAGAAAGAGAAAAAAGTAAATACAGCAATTTAAATGCTTCTATTAATCCACACAAATCTAACAAGCATATATCCTGTCACTGCACACTGTCACACCAAATCTATCATGTGTAAATTACATGACAAGTTCTTAAGCTAATATAATTATGTCACACCAGAATTACAAATCATGTAACACAAATACTGTCAGAGTAAAGAAATGAAAAAAATCAAACCTTATTGTAGTTCTTTAACAGTAGAATATTAAGATACAGTGTCAGGAAGCTTTTTAAATGTTTTAAGAAAAATGTCTTTTGCATCTTTAGGATCTGAACATACAAATCTTTTGTCATTAGCTGTGAAAGACAAGGTATTAGGATAAGCCATTCGAAATCTAATCCCTCTTTTTATCAAGTCAGCACAACAGGGGGCTAGTTTTTGTCTATTTAATTTGATCTGTGCAGGAAGATCTTGGGAAAATGATAGTTTGTGAGACTTCCATATGAATTGTTTCTTTGTTTTAGCAGTTTCTAGGATCTGGAAAGTGTCTTGAAAGTTTAGTAACTTAGTATAAATTAACCTTGGTGTAGAAGAATCTTGCTTTGTACACAGTGCTCTGTGTGCTCTCTCTACAATTATAGATTTTGAAGAAGCTTCACAATTTAACAGTGTTTCAAAGATATTTTTAGTCACAGATAACAAGTTATTATTGTCATAAGATTCAGGTAAACCACGAATAATGATGTTATTTCTTCGACTCCTGGCTTCCAGATCCAATATTTTAGCTTGTAAATCTGAAATAGTTTTATCTCTAGATTTAAAGTCACTTTCCAATAAGTCTGTTTTAACTTCCAAAGCTAAGATTTTATTTTCAATAGTAACAATACTATCGTTTATTTGCTTTAAAGGGACAATCCCAGTGTTTAAAATTCGGGTCCGACTTTAATCCGACCAAAGTAACACCCACTTTTAAAACGTCACAGAATTCCTGCCATCAGTGTCAGTTTACTTGTACATCCTTTTCCCCAGTCCCTCTTCAGTTCCCATACTCAACAAAACACTAATTTTATGTTCCTATCACCATCACCGTAAGTCTTATTTTCTGTTGCCATAGCAACAGTCCCGTGAAATGTAGGAAAATGTATTGTGAGTTACCTCTCAACCTCTTAAGAATAGAAGTCTAGACAACACCTGAGAAAAAGGAACTGACTAATAATATGAGACAAAAATCTGGATATATTGCGAAAATCTGGACAGTTGAGACCAAAGAATTACAGTAGAGCTGTGGAGCTTGAACTAACGCTAACTGCCGTTATAGTCGCTAAGCAATGCTGTTTAGCGAGTGTAAAATAAAGAAAAAATTAGAACTGTATGCACGAGTGTGTGTGTATGCGCGAGTGAAATGAAGCGAGACGTCATTTTACACTCGCTAAAAGCACTTTTGCTATTTAGCGAGTGTAAAAGAAATATAAATTAATAAATCTTTGTTGTCTAGCTTTCAGAAGAAATGTACAAAGGCATTGCTTTATATTTCCTCTGCAGTACACAAATATATGAGTACACTAAACTCTTCAAGCTGTTCCAGCCAACTGTTAGTCATACCATATTTTAGATTAACTGGTATTTCGGCTGCTGCTTACCTGGTTGTGTTTACAATTTCCGGAACACTGTTCTAGTTTCCTTCCAGTCCTCGGGATTATCCGAGCAGTGTATATTGTGTTATGACTCTTGCATTGTACAGTATGGCCTTTTGACTTGCAGACTTTTTGCTGTACGTGATGGGTGACTTTCCCACTGTCTACATTCATCTACTTTTTCGGTGATTTGACTGCCCGATACTAACTCACAGTATTAGTTCTGAAAGAACTAGAACTGTTTTGAGTGGTTGAGAATGCCTCAGAATTATCATAGTTCACTATAGTACTGCCTCATTTCTCAGCTTTTTAAGCATGTATTTCTTCAAGGATAGCATGTGATTTGAAACCTGGTATACTGAAGTGTTCTGATTCTTTTATGTGTACTCTAAATATTGTAAGATCATGTTACTGTACAATGGTGTACAATTCTTGTAACCCTCCTAGGGGTTAACTCAATTGCAGCTTCTAGGCACAAAGCTTTGATACATATGTATTTGTTTTCTTGTCCTGCAATCAGGATTTCTTTCTTTTTTTCCCTTAATACAAGTTGCAGTAGTTTTATAATCAAGTGCTCTTAATAGCACATTATAACACAATAAACATCACATATATTATTTTACATGCTTTTAGATTTGCAGGAAGAAAATAAATGATAAATTTGATGGATTAATACATAAAACCAAGTCCTTCAAACCCACCTTCTCTTGTTTATATAACTGAGTGTTTTTTTTTTTTGCCAGTGCAATTTTGTCACATAAGCACATGAAACAATAGTGGTATTGCTTGGGTGGTCGTTATAAGATTCCCAAAGTGAAAAAGATAGTGAAAAAGAATCTACAAAGTGCAAATTTAGGGGAACCTCGTACATTTCTTCAGTTACCATCAGCCAAAAGTTATCACAGATTATGTATCATTATGGAAAAAAACTGTTTAAGCAACAGTTACACTTAAACATATACTTCTATTGTAATAGTACTGTGTAGTAGTTATACTGTATAGCATTTCTGAGAATCAGTTATACAATACAGCACTTCTGGTTTGGTTCTAAGTCAAAAAATACCGCAGGGCATTACTTGGATGTGCGTGTATTATGTAAAGTGCTGTGCTGCATTGAGGGTTAGCATGTCTAATCTGGTGTTAGCATTGTTTCTAACCCTAAAGGAAGGAGAGGCTGTTCTGCTCTCATATGGGGCACTAGTGTACAGCTAGTTCAGTCAGCATGAGTACAAGGGTCAGCAGTTTAAACATTGCTCTTTCTTCACATTTGTATAGATGTGTGTCAAGCTGGCAAGAAAAGAACCCCTCTGGGAGGATGACAAAATTATATCTCTGTTCCAGTTTTCTACAATTATTCTCTCAGATGCACATTACTTTTACTTGCAGGGTTTTGTTCTGTTACACAGCTATTATATTGTTTACATTTTGTGTATACTGTTCTTTGGAGCACCAGTTTATTTTAATGTTGACTATATTATTTTTAAACGTTTTCATGTTAAGTCAAAAAAACATAAAATGGTTGGATAAGAATTCTTTGGTGATATTAAGTAAAGAGACAGTTTGGTAAATCCATTACAGATTTATTGTCAAACACGAAAGGTAATATAACTTGAGTGACACAGATTACAAGGGAATGTGTAAAAGTTTAGAATGCAGTAAGTAGTTTTGCTGTAATAAGTATGCTCATAATTTTTATTGTACAAGGAACTTGTAAAACATATGCTTGAAATGCTGAGTCTTACTAAAGCAGTAGTAAAGTCATGACCTTCCCCAGTACAAGCATGTACACACACACACACACACACACACACACACACACACACACACACACACACACACACACACACACACACACACACACACTCAGAACCACATAGATATACTCTTATTTGTGAACCCTGCATGATATTTTTCTTTTCTGTGCTTTGCACAAGGTTGGTTGAGCCAGTTCTTTTCATTTGTTTTTGATACCAGTTAAGTGGTATACTACAAATATTCCAGTTTTCAGATCTAACATGATAGTGTACATATAGGTGATATTTGGAAAGTAAAGATTGCTTGAAGGGCCATCGTGTACACAGAGTGAGAATAACATAATAGCTATGTAAAGGGAAAGAATCGAAGTATAAATGAATGTGTGTCACAGAGGAAGACACCAGAAAATTAAAAGATGGATGTATGTTTTTTGCTAAGTTCCCAGATAGATATCTAAAAATGAATCTTTGCGTGGGACTAAACATGAAAGTTACACAGTGCTGGTAATGGCATTTATGAAACAGGTGACAGATCTATTAGCACAGAAGCACAAAACAGCAAGTTCCATTATTCTTTTTTATTTTGTATGCTAAGACCTGCTAAGCACAGCCTCCTCTTTCAGGGGTGACTTGCAGGCATCAGTCTGGTTAATTAACTTGTATAGAATTACATGCTGTGCAGCTGATTATTGATGAGCAACTCACGTTAGCAGAATGCATCTTGTTTGCACCTCGTTGTCGTACTTTATTGGGTTATGTTGCCAACAACAAATAGCTCTCTTAGGGTGTCTAGGCAGTATTGCTCTAGTTGAGCAGTTTTCCCAAAGTCGTGACCCATTCATGATGATGACAAGAGGATGAAGTTGAGATTAATACAATATAGCGTGTTTATAGCTTTGGGATGCAAACAAGCTACACTGTCAGATAAAATAACATTATTTTGTAAAAGGTATAACACACCCACTAGGCCACAGTTCTGTGTTAATTTACAATTTTGTAGATAACTGAAATTGTCCTTGCTGAGGATTGCTGGTGCTCGTGTAAGAATGTAAAACAGAAAAAACATACACTCTTCTGTAGGTGTGCATAATAACATTTGTCATTAGCTATTCATCCCTTAACACATTCAGAATGCCCAGTTTTCCATTATTGAACAACCCATTTAACGCAGTAAATAAAGTCAGAGATCCTTTAACCTTCCACTGGAATAGATTTTTATGTGTAACATGCATTCTTGAGTCACTCATATTAAATCAACAGCAGTGTTGCCACTGATGCTAAGAAGATCCAAAGGCTGAAAGTTCTGTTCGCCACATTATCGCAGTAAATAAAGTCAGAGATCCTTTAACCTTCCACTGGAATAGATTTTTGTGTGTAACATGCATTCTTCAGTCACTCATATTAAATCAACAGCAGTGTTGCCACTGATGCTAAGAAGATCCAAAGGCTGAAAAGTTCTGTTCCCCACATTAGAAGTTTGGAACTTATATTTTAACAACTGCACTGCATTACTGTAGGGGAAATGGCAGTAGTGTTGAATTCCTGAGGTACAAGCCCTTCAGATGAGATGCTAACCTGAGGTCTCAGCTTCCTGAGCCACTTACAGTTCAAGAGAATGTTACAGTTTCCATGGAGGTTGTTCAGTTTTAGCAGGAAAATTGAAATAAAACATAAGAAGTAAGTACAAAGAAAAGAGAGAGAGAAAGAGACTGCTCAGAATCAATATCTGAAGTTATCAGGCAGCCGCGATGGTGCGGCGGTTAGCATTGCTGCCTCACAGCAAGAGGTTCTCTAGTTCGATTCTCGGCTGGGGTGCCTTCTGTGCGGAGTCTGCATGTCCTCCCTGTGGTTGCGTGGGTTTCCTCCAGATGCTCTGGTTTCCACCCACATCTCAAAGACATGTTGTAGGTGGATTGGACATTCTAAATTGGCCCTAGGCATGAGTGCGTGTGTGCCTTCTGTAGAAGGTTGGGCACCCAGCTGGCAACTCGACACCATAAAACTCTATTGCCAGTCATGAGTGGAGAGGTGATCCACTGTGGCAACCCCGAACTGGGAAAAGCTGAAAGAAGACGAAAAAGATCAGGCTAATAAATCAATACATCCATTTTCTGATGACCCATTTATCCTTTACCGAGTCACCAGGATACTGCCATATAGCACTGAAAGACATTATTAATGCCTCACTATTCCCCAAATTAATACCGATAAAAGAAACTCATCTTCTGTTTAAGAAAACTGTGCTGCACAATTATGATAAACTATTTTGTAAATTGTTGTACTAATTTACAGGTATTACTTAATGATTTTCTCTGTCCTGATGCAGTGCTACTTTGCAATTCATTTATTCCTCCTCCCGCATATATTTTTCCTGATTTTTAATGTCCTCATATATACTAGTCAAGCTTTCCATAGATAGCGTCTTTTCTGTAATGTAAAACTACTCTCTGTATTCTTTATGTTTAATATTATAACCATTGATTCCATATTATGTATACTTTTACTTATCCAGGTGTCATTTTAACCATACTATAGCATACATATTTTATATAGTAATACTACTGCACGCCACTAATGCCTTTCGCGCACAGTTCTGTACTTCGTCCATATCATTTACCAAACATTTTTTCCATAAGAACATGCAAAGACTAAATATTTTATACTCTGTACTGTATTTGTAAATTCCTTTCTAATACATTTCATATAATTTTGCTTTTCTGTTTATATTTAAATATTACTTTTGACTTCTATTCAGCTGTGACATACTGTTAGATTTATATTGCAGTTATAAGTGGAAATCCACTCTACTCAATATGTTTTTTGCTCTGTTGTGGTCTTTGTCAACATGGGACATGGTTCACAGTTTGTTGATGCATTTATTAGGCTTTGATTACTGGGAAAAATCTGACTAGGCAAAGCCCCTCTTCATTGGAGACCTGGGAAGAAAAGCTGTACATTACTTACTTTTTCCAAACAAGATATACTGCGTAACACTGTGCTATATATAGTTTAATAGCTGTATACAGTATTGTGTTCACAATACAGTTATTTACCGCAGGATGAAATTGCACATATCTAATGAACATTCAGTATGATGTTTCCAGCTTATCTATAAAATCACATTAAAATTTTGCACACAAAGTTGCAGTTGAGTAACAGACTAAGTGGTACAGAGAGTCTGTATTTACAAAGTACAGAAATCTCTTGGTATACATGTTAGGGTATGCATAAGTTTTGAAGTTGAAGGGTAAATAAAGTCCCCCTAGGAGAATGGTGTTTGTCCTAATGTATAAGGACTCCATACTAGTTGGGTAGTAGGCATAGGCCAAGGAAGCATAGAGGGATTCCTATAGTTAGGTATGAATTGATAAGGGTTTTGTTAATGCTAAGTTTGACATGGAGGAATTCTAGGCTGTTATCCTGTCCAACTAGCCTGGAGATGAAATTTTGTTTTCTGAATATAGAGACACCACTGGCTTCAGTGCCTTTGTCTGTTGTGGGGGTGCCTGAATGCATGGAAGATGCTGAAACCCTACACTGATTGACTGTTGTTAATTCTCTTGAACCAAGTCTCTGTAATGATATGTATATTGATACACTCCAGGGTAACAGTGCCTATAGGGTGTGAATTTATTTTGTTGAAAATCCTAGCATTGAGTACCAATACCTTTATGTTGTCCAAATTCCGTTTTATTTTTTTTTTTGGAAGCTTTTGAAGACTGACATTGCCTAAAACTGCACTACAGAGATAGACAAGGTTTTAGCCAATATTCAAAAGCCTTGTAGAAATAAGTGCAGGCCATCCCTGGCTAAGCTTTTAGGACTGTCTTCTCTCTCCCCTCCCAGGCTGATATATATATATTGAACCACTCCCTTGAATGACACCAGAAGCTAAACCAGCTCTTGAAGTCAATAATATTTTGTTTATATTGCGGCATCATTGTCAGTGATGGTAAAATGCTGGTCAAGGCTAGATTCATACCTGCCTTGGTCACATATTCCGAGATCTCCTTAGTCTCTTTTTTATATATTCCAAGGAAGTATGTCTCAAGTCATTTTCTTCCACTTATAATATGACTGTGTCATATGCTCACTTGTGGTTCAAGGACTTGAGTGCATGCATGTTGATGTAACAAATCCTGGCATTAAATAGGCAACTAACCAGCCTGGTGGGTGGCACATCAGTGTTTCGCACTATGGAGTCACCTATGACTAGGAAGTGAGAGTGTGTTGATGTTTGCATTATGGGAGTTGAGTTAAAAGACTGAGTCTGACACCCCACAGGAGCAAAAAAAAAAAACTGAAAGATTTCTCCAAAGCAAACTACAGCCTACTAGGCGATGGTATAAAACATTTCAAACCCCCTGTTAACACAGCCAACAATTACTCCTATGCAAAGGAGTACACAAATGCCCTGTATAAACAACTGTATAGACTCAGCTGTACCTGACCGGATCAAAACCAGGTCCTTCTGAAAAAACAGGCACCCCTGGTAGACTTCAGGTATAAACAGCTTATATAACAAAAGGAAGAAACCGATGTCTAAGAACAAGAGGGAAATTACTCAACAGAAAAACACCTTCCTCAGCTTGAACAAGAAGGTCAGATATCTTGTAAAGTCCTTTAAACCTAGTTATGAAGCTAAATTAGCATCCCTAGCTAAAGATAATCATAAAGCATTTTTAACTATGTCCAAAATCTAAAAGGGAATGCCCAACTATGAGCCAAACGTATAGTGGACACTACCTCTCATACTGTACCTGAGGAAATTGCCAATCTGCTAGCTGACAGATTTAGCACAAACTTCACCAACCTATCCCTACCAGCCATACTCCATAGCATACCTGACACCAGTTCTCTACCTAGTATCTCCAAACAGCAGGTCATATCCATGCTCTCCAAGGCCAGAAACATGGCAACTATGGGACCAGATAACATCCCAGGTTGCTTACTAAACAATCTAAAACAACACCTAGTGGAACCACTTGACACTCTCTTTAACCTTAACCTGAGCACTGGCTTTCTTCCAGCAGGATGCAGAAGAGCAACAGTAATCCCTATGTATAAAGGGGGGGCCATCAACTGACCTTGGGAACTATAGACCCATAACCCTAACCAGCCTTATCTGCATGGCCATGGAAAGAATCATTATGGCCCTTATCAATAAGGATATAGACAACTTTCAAACTCTTGACTAGACCAAGTTTGGCTTTGTCAAGGGTAGATCACGCTTATTCAACCTGGTAGATGACTTCAAGAATGTCAACAAAGTCATTGATAAAGGCAAAGCACTACATATTGACTATTTTTATTTAGCCAATGCCTTTGATACAATCCCCATTCAAATATCATTGACAAACTCTCCCAGCTAAGGATTAACCCATATGTCACTAGATGGGCAGTCAACTAGCTCACAGACAAAATACATACTGTCATAGTTGTGGAATCCACCTCTACTAGTAGACCAGTCACCAGTGGCATACCGCAAGGATCTGCGCTGGGCACTCCACTGTTTGGAATTTATTTCTTGGATGTCCAGGCTAAAGTAGATGGCCTGTGGCTTACCAAGTTTGCTGATGATTGCAAACTGGCCACAATCATTGTGTCCCCAAATGATGCTAACATATTACAAAAGGGGTTAGCACAGACAAATTATTGGTGCCAAAGCCACAGACTAAAGCTAAATGCAAAAAAGTGCATTATTAACACCTTTGGGAAAGAGGAAGCCTCTGCAAATTACAATATTGACAGCACCCCCTAATCTCAAACCCAGTGGTTTGAGATTTGGGCACACAGGTTGATAGGAACCTAAATTCTGATCACCATGTGCCCACAATGGTAAAGAAAGCCTTCTCTGTTGCACATCTCATGGGAAAGGGCATCACATCCAAGACTAAGGATGTTATAACTCCTCGGCCCTCATAAGACCACTAGTAGACTACAATGCTTCCTTTTGCATGTACCTCACCAGACACAGGCAGAAGCTGGAGAGACCGCAGAGGTTTCTCACCAAGAAAATTCAGGGCCTCGAAAACATGACCTACAGGGAAAGCCTGAAAGCCCTGTGATTGTACTCTGTATCCTACAGGCTAGAGGTTTTATCCTCATCAGCTGCTGAGATCCCACAAACAATAGTAAAAGGATAAGAAGCAGGGAAGGAGAACATTTATTTATTTCAACTTATTAAGCAGGGTATTCAACTGTCATTGTAAAGCTGAATTGTTTTCAGGCCTGCATAGGCTGTACACCTCAACCACATAAGTGTAAAACTGTAAAGCATAACCATTAAAACACACACACACACACACACACACACACACACACACACACACACACACACACACACACAGTGTACATACACATATACAGTTTATTATAAGTATCTTGAAGGCCACATTCTTGAACATTACAATCCCAAGACCATAATATTGAAGTCGAAAACTAAGAAGACCACAAAGTCTAAAAATCTTGAATATTGAATCTTTCTACCAGTGTAAACACACAAACAAGTGATAACATGGGTCCTGAAAGGGGGAAAGGCTACAAGTACCGAAGGTTGACATTGTGACCGTCAGCATCATCTGCATCATAATCCCTGCAATGTGCATTTCAGGATTCTGTGCATCAAGATTGTGAGAGGATATATATACAAACTTGGGTACATGGAAATACACTCAAAATATCTGCCTCCTCACATGTTGTCCCACAATGAATTGTATAGGGAAAGTGCTAATGCAGAAAATTTTCCCAAAGAAAAAAACTGTCTAAAATATAAACGAAGCAAGATGTAATAAATGAACAGTGGCTAAGGAATAAACAATGCAGGAAGTGGTGAGTTTTTGCTAAAAAACATTACTTCATGCTAATAATTATGTACTGTATTTCTGATGTGAATTTTTTGTTAAAATGCTTGGGGTAATGTATTTTTCTTCCCTTGTGCAAGTTTCCTAAAGGAAATATGTTTTTCTTTTTATTTCTGATTTTTTTTTCTTTTAAGCTATCACAGTAAAGGAAATCCATCTTCCTTGTCTAGCCAGGTAATCGAATCTCTATATATATGGGAGTGTGTGTGTGTGTCTGTGTGCGCGCGTGCGTGTGTTTGCGCACATGCGTGTGTGTGTTTGCTCATGCATACATGCCTCTGACCCTTCGACATGCTAGAAGGAATGAGAAGTTTGAGGTGTAACTGAGTTAAAGAGGACTTATAGGGAAGTGGGTACTCCAAGGGGGTTTTACGCTAGTGAAGTACTTTGTATACTATAGAAGTGCTTAACCTGACAAAAAAAATGCTTTAGGAACAAGTGCTGAGCTTTTCAGACAAGAAAAATGCTTTAGGAACAAGTGCTGCACTTTTTAGATAAAGGATAGACTGTTTAGATTACAAATAGAGAAGTTCTAAGGGAAAAAATGAAGAGCAGACTTTATGGAGCCAGAAATAGTTTAACCCTGTTTAACCGGCGCTGCCCGATGGTGGTCTAGTGGCAACTCCACGCTAACGTGTGCTTTATAGCAGGGGGCTGGAAAGAGCCAGGAATTGATCCAACACAGCCAATAAAACTAAAACTACAGTTTCAAGTCAGTAACCACTCCCGTGGGGCGTAGGCAAGCTGCTCAATGTTTTTCACTGCCACTGATCAACAGAGAGACTTCCCTTTAGCCCAAGCAAAAATGGCCTCACAGAAACTTACAAACAGTTCAAGAACAGCAAGCCTGTAACTGAACTTTTTTAAATCTCAGAAAAGTGGGAAAAAAGCAAGATTTTATTTTTGTTTTTGTTTTTTCAGAGATAGCAGAGGTTCACAAGTATTAACAAGTTATAACAGTGCAGTAAATGACCCCACACAAGAGTGCTAGGCCAAAGACAGATAATATGCAAGTTTTGAGAAAAAAACGATTTTAAAATTAACTGCAAACAGGAAATTCAGTAAACAGCTTTTGGTTGTGCTCTAAATACAATTACTAATGCAGAAATCAAGTTTAACAAAGCCAGAAAATGCTCACAATAGGCGACTATGCAGAAAAACTTAGCAAATAAACAGAGGAAAAATACTTAAAATCTCAAAAGTGGCTCCTTTCTTCTATCAGCGTTTTCTCCTCTTGGTGGGTGCTTCACCAACAGCCAACAAGCCTGAAAAGACGCCAAAACCACGAGGCAACTAGGTTTTAAGAGAGGAAGATGAAGGAGTTTTGGAAATGACCCCTAGTGGCCAATAAAACTACAGTTTCAAGTCAGTAACCAGTCCCATGGGGGGTAGGCAAGCTGCTCAATGTTTTTCACTCAGATTGTCCAGTGACTGGTAGTATAGTCCCAGATGTTACAGATTTTTAAACTAAGATGGAAAGAAGGGATTAATGCTCTGAATACTGCAATGTGCACCAATTGAGTGGGGTAATGTGAAATAGAGGCTAACTCAATGTTTAAAAGTATAGCAACAATTACATCCAATCACTGTTATCTTCTGAGTATATTGGCTTTGGCTGCCACTGGTTGCTCAAATGATCTGAGTGTGGTTGCTCAGCAGTATGCATATATGAAATAGGCTAAAGCTTATACTGATCCTCTTACTGCTTTCATGGTCTAGCTTGTCAATGGAGTGATTTGGAGAGTAGCACTGAACAGAGCTGAAGGTTCAATCCTGTCAGATTTTCAGGATTTTCTGACATTTCTGTTTTCATTCTGTACATGTGTAATAATCACCAGCTACTTGCTTCACTGACACTTTCAGTGGCCCTGCTTGCATGGCTCAGTCTGAAAATGAAGTTTTACAGGTTTACATGCTTGTTCTGACTTCTCTGCTTCCATTCTGCAAATTTGTAACACTTGCCTGCTATATGCATCACTGATAACTTCAGTGAGATTGCTTTTATGGCTCACTTGACAAATGTTTTTAGAGTGTTAGTAAACAGACTGTAGGGTTCAAACTGCTGCAGGGTTGTATGGGTAACTTTATTTCTGACATTTGAATTATAGAACTGGTACATTGAGCAGTCTGCTGATACCATAACTGTTTTTGATGATAAATCTTGTTACTTTTCTGTGCCCCCACATATTCTGTCTGTGCTATGATACACAGCGACTGTTCAGTACAGTATAGTACAGGGTAACCTTACTAGATTTCTGTCTTCCACCAGTATGCTTATTTTGCATATTTCTAATTCCAGTGTCGTAATGTAGTAAACACTTGGTTCTATACCCATTCAAGTTAATGTGATCTTGCAGCATGGTACCATTACTTTTAATCACACTAATTCAAGCCTCATGAGGGACTAACACAGTATGTTGCTGTAGTATGTGGCACATGCTGCCCTACTTGACCCTGC
Organism: Protopterus annectens; assembly: GCF_019279795.1. Lineage (NCBI taxonomy): Eukaryota > Metazoa > Chordata > Ceratodontiformes > Protopteridae > Protopterus > Protopterus annectens. The sequence continues at coordinate 1,663,209,371 of NC_056744.1, read as the reverse complement.
CATCCCATTGCTTTGTACTATATGGCTGTGCATTGCGACTGGAAAGCGCATAGTACAGTGGCTCTGTGTTGTGGAGCCTTTTTGTAGCACCTCATAGCTATGCTACAATGTATCGCATGTGATGTCTGAAGGCGAGCCCACATGCGTGGAACTACAACTTTACACCTCAAATGGAACTATGTATGTGACCAATGGCTACTTCACGCATTGATAACAGCAGGGTCATTCATGATGCTTGAGAGAAAAGTTTTCTTGTTCTTCCTCCAGAGGGACTTCCAGGTTTGACAGCTGGGCCATTATGATGACTCTTTATACAAGGTTGCTGCCTGACATCAACTTGCCAAAACAGAGCTTGATGCCACTGACATCTCTCTCAGTCTTTCTGGTGAGCAGCAAAGGCATCATTGTAGTGACTTATGGTAGTGTCACCCTAACCTGCTTAACCAGGCATAAGTTAAAAGACAGTCAGACATAGTTTTACTACAAGCTTTTTTTCCTTTCCCAGGAACAGCACTGTACTGAGTTCTTCCTATTTTGTCTTACAGTGGCAAACATGGGAAAGGAAACATGGAAAGATGTCATAGGAGGCAGGAAGACATCGCCCTGCAGTGGAGTGCATATATCATGCGCACTACTGTTATGAGCAGCTTTAATGAGCAGATTTAATTGTACATCAAACATTTGCACTTATCAGTTCTCTTTTTTCTCTTCTTTTTGCAGGTCCTATTGTAGTGGTGGCAGATGAGTGGCAGTGGTCACCTCAGCCTGCAACTGTTGACACCTCTGTGACTCAGTCACCAGTGGGCACCAGGTCTGCCACTCAGAAGGTGACAGAAGTCACCCCTCTGGGAATTATCTGGATGTCTCATTAATGGCAACAGGGGCTAATACTCAGAAGATGAACTCCTGTTCTGATCACCTGGTGTCACTTCTGCAATTTTATAATGTTTAAGGTATACTGGCAGCAGGACAACTAACTTGCAACTGTAGAGAACCTCCTAGCATGACAGGATGAGTCACATGACCAATAACTTCAACCATTAGTCCACCTGAGGTGTGGCCTGCATGACGTCTTTGCCACCTTGGCATTTGTGTTGTACCCAGCCCTATCTCCTATCTATGCATTCCTCTGCCTTGTGTAGTACTCCTTGTATGTTTTCCAGTCCTCCACATAACCAGGTTCCAACTTCTGTCCATCTCTGTCCATCCACCTTTTGTGTCAATACTATCCCTGTCTGTCTGTGTCTGTATGCCCCCCCTACAACCTTTCCTTCTCCTTCTATCTCTACTGCAACCATTTCTCACTATCTTTCCCAGCTACCCTCCACTTCTTATATGAAAATTGGGAGAGTTTGCCAGAAAAAAGTGTGCCTCTCTTCTGCAGTCCAGCTATTCCTTATGATTACCCTTAGGTGTTTTTTTTTCTGCTTCTATTCTCATTTGTCTCACTTTCCTATCCCCCCTCTCCCCGTTTATATGATGAACACTTTTGGCACTTTGCTGTATTGTCATTCTTTGCCTGTCTGCTACAGCAAATGTCACACTGATGAATTTGGAGGTACATTTGGACACTCAAACCCCTGAGAGAGGGGTGAGGACAACAACAGTATGTTGCGATGTCAGTTAGAAAAATTTACATATGTCCTGTGGACACATGCAAAATGAACAGCTATGTATGGGGTGATTTTTTTTTTGTGGGAACGGTTTGCCCTTTTTTTTTTTTAGGTGAGAGTGAGATGTTGGGGAAGGAGACTAGGTATGCTCAGGGAGCACAGGTTGGGTAGGATGACAGACAAGACAGCATACAGGGGCAGTATATGACACGTGAGGGGGAACACTTTGGACAGGAAGGGGTGTTTGAAAGCCGCAAGCCCATGAGCCCACAAATGGATACAGTGGGACTGAGATCCCCACCCATGGGAAGTCACCACTGCACCTTCACAGCCCCAAAGGTGGCTGTGCTGGGGGCTGTGTAAAAGGGGCAGGCTCACCCTTTAATTGCACCACTCTGCTTTCAAGCTGGTGCAGGCGGTCTCAAATCTCCTTATCAAGCTGTCTACTCACCGCGGCCCAGACCGTACTATGGTTGACAAGGTCCTGTCCGCCCCCCGCTCCAAGGGGGGGCAGCTCCATCCCCTGTGGCGGTTCCACCCGAAGGTGGTGCAGGGCCAATGGACGAGGAGGTCCCAGGCTGGGCCCCAGATGTGCTGGTGCCCGGTGCCAAGGCCAGCTGAGGTGTGACAGGTGGGTCCGCTGGGACAGGCCTTCCCATATGAGCTATGTTGTAGCATGTATAAGGAAGATATGGGTTAGTAATAGTCAATAGCATTCATGATTAGTTATAACAGTATGCATAGGTATTCCCATTAACCCAAGACACCAGATTTAAAACAGCTGTAGAAAACATTATAGTGAAGATCACTGTACACCTGTACACTGTGCTATCAGGCAATTGCTGTGAAGCTTTCTAATGTTTTCCATCTAAGTCTCCCTCAGTTGTATAATATGACTGACCTGTTTGCACTTCCAACATTGTTATACAGAACTTCATACACACATTTTATCTGCATACTACAGTGTGGGTAACACTGCTTACTACAACAGTACTATTTACAAATGCATCAGTAAAACAACATATGAAAGCAGAGTAAACAGAAGCACTGCAGGGTTATACCTTTATTCACAGCATATTACACCTTTATGTATACTGGTATGGCACTTTCTGAGGCTGTTACATTTATTTGTTATGACAGTATAAGCAGAATATTTACTAACCTGCCTCACAAAGCAGCCTTTGCAACCTAGCATCGTGGGCTTGCTGGTTCGCAACCCACTCCTCTGCAGCTGTCAGAGAAATACAGTGATAGTTAGCCATACCTATCGATAGTATACAGAAGCTATGCAATTATTTTGCATGCATGATTTTACTCAACTACCAGGTCACAGCTACAGTAGTCACACAATCTAGTTCAGAATGCCTCAGTTACTATATAAGAATGATTTTTTGTGTATCACTTGCCATGTGCTAGTGAGGGACAGTGACCATACAGTCATCCACATGGATCCTAGTAAAATATGATTATTTGCAAAGTGTTCAGATGTAGACACTCAGTCTGTTTCATCATTACTCATATGCAGGGCTTTAAACTGTTGTTGTCAGCTTTCATCTCAGTCCTCACCATCAGTTCACAATTTTTATGAATTATGTCATTATCTACATTTTGACTAAATTGTATAATTACTATCATGATTTTCATGAAATGTTACACTATGTGGTAAGGAAACTCAATAGCATTTGAATTTTTATGAAATTTACTCTAAACATGGTCTCAATATTCTTAGCTAAGTGTGTTGGAGTTCAATAATTACTTGAATCTCCTGTTGAAACAAAACTTCTCTGGCAAAGACAACACCATGGTAGGTGTGAAAGCATATAAAAACTTCCCCATTCATCTCAATGAAACAGTGAAAAGAGGTGAAAATGTCCCCATTCACATTAACGAGGTGGTGGAGACAGATTCATTCCTCAGGTCTGGCAGATTCCCATTCTATCAATACTTCACAATTAAGGGATTGTAATTTCAATTGATGAAAAGTGAGACAGAAGTCAGTATAGGTTGGGTATGACTCTGTAGGAGGTATGACATGCTTTTAACTTCCTGCAGGAATTTTGGCCCAGTTCAGAACACACGGTCAGAGTGAAAAGCTGGAGGAGAGTTTCTTGCAATCTTTTCTCTGGTAAAAGGAGAAATAGTCCTGTTGACCCATGCCTTATTCCATGGATGATGGCTACATTGCTAATTTTTGAAGGAATTATTTTGAAATTGTCATCTTTGTAGAGGAAGACTACTACCAGAAGTGAACAATAAATACAACAGAGAGGTGCTGGTATTTCAAGTAAGTGCAGCATTTTATTTTTGAGAGATTGTAAGGCTAAGGTAAGTCAGTGTTTCAGCTTCTGTTCTGTGGATGTATGGTGATGAATACATGGGTACAAATTATGTGTTTTGTGTACTTCGGCTGTACTTTTTTTTTACTAAACAGTTGTGTTGTAACATTTTATTTATTTATATCAAAAGTTTCCTATTTTAACTTTCATGTGGGTGTGTGACTGGTTACTTACTCTTGAATGGGATCATCCACCAATTTTGATTTATTTTTATTTTAGTTCTGTTTGTTTTAACTCAATACATCACATCATGGTTGGTCAGTTTGTGTCTTGATGGGATGGTTGTATCAAACTATTTGCTTGTGAATGCGTATTGTACTTTGTGTACTTTTAGACTAGTCCAATCTTGTTTGAGGTTAAAGGTGCAGGAACGCAAGTGTTTAACTGTGATTTCCTTATAAGGCTTTCTGCACATATGTTCTACAGTTGTACACATTCAGGTTAACAGTGACATTAGTCCCCAGTAGCCTAGTTAGGTACATTTATCACAGTGCTCCATGATGTGAACACTTAGTGTCTCAAAGTTTATTACACACTTGGTTTGCATGATACAGACAACGTGGTCACAGACCATCAGCCTATGCAGTGCAAGACTGAGAGGTTGACTGATGTCTTGTGTTTGTGCAATTTTTATGTGAAGCTCAACCAGTTTGGTATTAATCATAGATTATTGTGGATATAACTGCAGTCTAAGCATGTGTGGTGATGCAAGAGATTGTAATTTTGCTACCCTGTCTTTTGTTATATGATCTCACATCAAGTGCCCTGATGATAGGTAGGTACTAGGCTATCTGCCCGAAGGCATTTATAAGCCTAGCCGGAATGTGTTGGCTTTTGCCGGCCCCTTAGATTAGTTCCCTGTGCCTCTCTCCAGCAGAGCCATTGAAGTGATCCCTGGGGTAAACTTTCTGTTTCCCATCCACTCGTCAAGGTTTCTCTTGAAGAGGGTTAGCGAGGAGCTCTGCCTAATGTAGATTGGAATATTGTTCCAGAGCATGGGAAGTCTCTAGGACAGGAATCTCTTCCTCCAGCACATCCTAGTTATTGTTGTGGTGAGGTTTAGATCCCTGGAGTGTGTGGCTTGAGGGGATGTGGTTTTCTTTAGTTTGAGCATGTACATCAATTCTGGGTTGGACATGGCCTTGTATGTCCAGCAGAGATCACCTCTGAGTAAGCGGTAGGCAACTGAGTACAGCTGGAGTTTCTTCAGTCGAGCTGCATAGGACATCTGCTTGAGGCCAGTGATCCTCATGGTGAGATACTTCTGTGGTCTGTCCAGTTGTTGCAGGTGTCTTGTAAGGTACATCCCAAATGGGGCATTGTACTCTATGATGGGTCTGATGAGTGATGCGTAGAGGGGCCCAATGACCTCTTTCGATCTGGATGCAAACCCTTTTGTGATTATTTGGGCCACATAGAAGGATTTTCTAACCACTTTGGCAATGTGATTATCAAAGGAGAGGTTACTATCTACTTGGGTCCCCAGATCCCTTATTACGTCTTCCGTATTTAGGGGGCTACCACCTGTGTGGTAGTTTGTGGGTACTTTGTTTTTTTCCAAAGGATATGACTATGCACTTTTTGGCATTTAGCTTGAGGCCATGGTTTTGACACCAGTCTCAGTAAGACCCTTTTGGAGGATGTCTGTGTCAGCTGGAGAGTCAATTATAGCCCCTAGTTTGCACTTGTCTGTGAACTTGGTCAGGTATAGTCCTCCTTTCTTGCCTGTACCTCTGAGAAGTATATGCCGAACAGGAGGGATCCTAGGACTGAGCCCTGGGGAACGCCACCTGTAACCGGTTTAGAGTCAGACCTAGCTCCCGCAACTCTTACCATGTGGGTTCTGTCCGTGAGCCATTTGGCAACCAATCTCATGACGTAGGGGTTTATGTTCAGGCTGGTGAGCTTGTCTATAATAGCTGAGTGGGGAATGGTGTTGAAGGCCTTTGCAAGATCTCGGTGGACTGTGTGGACTATCTTCCCCTCGTCTATAGCCTTGTTAACTGTCTCAAAGAAGTCCACCAGGTTTAGGAGGCATGATCTGCCCTTAACAAAGCTGAACTGGGTAAGGTCCAGTGTTTGGAGGTTCCCAATGTGTCTGTGAATGAGATCCATGATGATGCACTCCATAGCTTTGCAGACCAAGCTAGTCAGGCTAATAGGGTGATAGTTCCCGTGGTCCGTTGTAGCTCCACCTTTGTGGAGTGGAATAACCGTTGCTGTGCACCACTCTGTGGGCATGTATTCTGTGGAGAGGCTGAGTTTATACAGTGTGTTTAGGTGAGGGGTTAGTTCATCTTTGAGCTCGCGTAGGATGCAGCGTGGGACACCGTCTGGTCCCATTGATGCTGTGTTTTTGGCTTTGGAGAGGGCTGTTCTAACCTGAGTGTCTGTGATTTCAGGGCACTACATTCTTCTGGTATAGTTATGGGCCTTTTTGGGGGTGAGAGAGGGGTGAAGTTTGCACTGAACCTGTCTGCCAGGACGTTGGGTATATTGGTCGGTTCAGTGTATTTTGTGACATTCTGCACTAACTCCGAGTAGATCTGAGAATTGATGATGATGACGATGATGATGTTTTTTTTTTCATTACCTCACACATTCACAACTGCAGGCTGTATAGAGATAGCAAACACCTGTCACACTTCAAAAAAAGTGCAGGGACAGCTGACTGATAGATAAACAGAAAGGAAGACAGTAGATGAGCAGTTTGGATTCAGATCAGGAATTAGTATGGCGAGTCCAATGTTGGCAGTGAGACAGATAGTGGAGGAGAAGCTAAAGATGAGGACTGAGTCCAAATGAACATTGCCAGACTTGGAGAATGAGTATGATAAAGCTGATTTAGGCAGTCCTGCAATGTAGAGTGCAGTCTATGTACAAGGACCCAATGGCACAAGTATTAACAATTTTCAGACTTGCAGAGGAGTTCTGAATAGGGTTGGGTGTGCATCAAGGCTCAGCTCTGAGCTCACTGTTTATAATGGTGATGGACAACATTAGCAAACTGATTGGAGGGGACAGGTCAACAAAACTGATGTATGCAGACAATGTAGCATTACAGGCAGGAAATGATTGGGGTATGAAAACAAAACTGAAGTGATATAAAATGAAACGGAGTGCAGACAGGACAGTTGTCATAGCAGCAAATGGAGAAATCAAAACAAGCAGAAAACTGACACTAAAGGGAAGATAGCAGAACAGAATAATAGTTCTAAGTATCTAGGAGGGGTGGTTGAGGAGAAGGCACTTCTGAATGGGGAAGTCAAAGCTAGAATCAGGGTGGGCTGCAGCCAAAAGGCACAGATTGTGAGGAGGTAGTATGTGATAGAATAATGTTAAAGAATCTGAAAAATAAGGTGCACAAACCCACATTATGACCAGCATTTCTTTATAGTGCAGAAACCTAATGAGTGAATGCTGAGCAGTTGAGGAAGGTGGAAGTGGTAAACATGAAGTGACTTAGATGATAGTTGGATGCACACTGTGGGATGCATGAATAAAATGATGACAATGCAGAAGCCAAACTAGCTTCAGTTGCAAAAAAGGTGAAAACAAACAGATTACACATTGTCTCAGACACGTTGAGGAAAACAGAAGACAATTTGTGATGAGGTTTTGGAAGAAATAAGGAAGAGGAAATGAGGACATCCAGCAAAGAGATGGATGGATTATGTGAGAGAAGACCTCCAATGCTCAGGCATGACTCAAAGAAGGTATGACACCGGTATCGCATCAAAAGAGGTTGCAACAGTTCAAATAACACTGACTACACGAAGAAAAATGTTGGAAGGAGGAGTAATAATGGTGTGCATTAAGACGGGGTCTGTGGTGAAGACATTTGGAATGTAAGGAGTTAGTGTGTCTGAGATAGCAGAACAGGTTATAGAGATAGAAGTGCTGATTTTGCTCATACTACATTTCCAAGGATCACTGCCCTTCCATGGCACATTAAGACCTCACCTTTGCTAAGCTAAACAACAGTATTGTGGCCCCATGATGTTTGCATATCCTGAGTGGAATTTTAAGGTAGGTGTGTGTGTGTGTGTGTGTGTGTGTGTGTGTGTGTGTGTGTGTGTGTGTGTGTGTGTGTGCCCGCGTGTGTCTCTATGGGTATACATATTAGATGTGTACTGATTCATATGAGGTTGCTAGGCTAATGGCCCTAAAGATTCTTTCCCTTTTTACAGTTCTCCTTTATGACTTTACTTAACAGCAACTGATACATTATTCCATATGACTTTCTTTTATAACCCTTTTTTTCTATTACAGTGATTGAGTTTTCTTCTAAATTACTGTCAACTCTTGCCAGCCTCAATTCCAGTGTGTACTCTATATGCCGTTGAAAGGCAAGCTATTGGTGTATAGTTTTTACGACAGCTGGAAGGTGCATTCTTTAGTTGGAGTATTGTTTTTCCTGTTATTAACCAGTCTGGTGTCTTTTCAGGGTGCTCATATAAATAGATCTTACTCATGGCTAAATCTTAATGTAAAGATGTAAAGACTTTTGAACATAAGTAAGGTACTGCATCTGGGCCTGGAGTTTTTCTTAACTTTGTTTAGTCTCTCTGGCCTTTACTTTGTCCCATTTCATATCCTGTACACTTGAACTTCGTATTCTTTCTTTTACTTCTTCCATCCATTTAGCATGTTTGTTATATTACACAGCATCTCCATAGATATTTCTCCAAAATGTTGGTGGTGTTTCAATTCCTTTAATTTGTTTCCCAATTCTCTATAAAACCTTTTTTGGGTCATCAATAAATTGCTTATTTTGTACTTTTCCTTTATGTTTACCTGCATATCATCTTAGTTTTTCAGCACATGCTCATATTTTTAGTTTATTATGTGCGACAGTGCACAACAATCTGTTCTGACAATCCACATTGCTTTTATCATATATTTTAGTATTTTTGTTGATCTATTCCCTCTTTTACACTCTTCTATCAGTGACACTTCTTGTCTAAATTGCTTTACAGTTTTCTCTACTCGATACTTCCATGATGGCATTCGATTTCTACCCTTCTTTCTTTTAAACTCACTTTAAGGTACAGCTGATATACAGCTAGCTCCAAAGGTAACCTGTACCTGCTGGACAGAATAGCTTGCCATTATCATATGCCTGTTATCATTAATCTGTGTAAATCAACTTACACATGTTGTCAGTCCTTATTTTTGGAAAATTGTCTGCATTATAATCTGTGTGTGACATAAAGTTACGTAGATTGATTTTAGAGTTGGGAAATTTGATACTGTAAACCTGGTCTTAATGAGCAATTTCATACTTTCTAGACCACAAGCAAACAAAGACAGTTAATATAGTACAGCTCTTCTGCAGAAAATGTGTTGGCCCTTAAAAGGGCCTTTGGGTGTTAGGAAGGAAGACTCTTACTTGGCACTTGTATACTTGGTAAAATAAAAGAGCACAACGTTGCGAGTCCACAATACTGTTTTAATATTAAAAATAATAAACCAAAGTTGTTAAGCGCTTTCATCAACTAGTATGACTTCTTCAGAAACTTGTATACTTGGTGACAGCTTTGGTGTCCTTGGACACAGCATGTTTAGCCAGGTCACCAGGCAACAAAAGCCGCACCACTGTCTGAATCTCCCGCGAACTGATTGTCGAGCGCTTGTAGTGAGTTAGATGAGAAGCTTCTCCTGCAATCCGCTCAAAAATATCATTCATAAAAGAATTCATGATATTCATGGCTTTAGAAGATATCCCAGTATCAGGATGAACCTGCTTCAAAACCTTGTATACGTAAATAGAATAGCTTTCTTTACGACTCCTACGGCGCTTCTTTCCATCTTTCTTAGCTGGTTTCTTCACAACCTTCTTTGAACCCTTTTTAGGGGCAATGGGTTTTGCTGGTTCTGGCATCTTTGATAAAAGTTGTTTTAAATAATGTTGGAATTTAATATCAGAGCTGGAATATATGCATTATGAAAGTTCTCCATCGGGTATAGTAGGTGTTACCTACCCTTGATGAAACTGAAGTGAGATGGGTCCAGTTTTTGAAGATTTCCAATGTCTTTATTATATCCATGATAATTCTTTCCATGGCCTTGCATATAAGACTAATCCAACTTATGGGTCTGTAGTTTCTTGGGTCTGTTGATGGTCCAATTTTATGTAGAGCGATGACTGTTACTGTCCTCCATTCCACAGGGATGCAGCCTGTATGGAGACTGTGGATGATCAGAGATTCTAGCGGGCTGGACAGGTCATGTGTCAAACTATTTAGAGGCATCCCTGCATGTTACCAGGTGTCATTGCTGTACTGTGTTTAAGTCTGGAGAGGGCAGTGAGGACCTGTTCTTTAGTAGCAATTGGGGGATAAATAGTAGAGGGTATTTACTGGACAGTTACCAGTCATTTTCGAGTCAAATGGACTCTGTCTTCTGCTTGTATCTTATTGTTTTTGTGTAACACTTTTGAGTAAAGTAATTGTTCTCTATTCTTTTATCTTGGACATTGGTAACTACTGTAGCCAATAACATGTTTCTGTCAAGGATTTTCTCTCTATACTATGAGGTTGAAAGGTATGCCTTCAGTTATAACTAAAATGTCATGAAATCACAATAAATCAGTGGCATTTATTGCATGTATATTCTACAAACTAGGCAGTCATTCCCCGGGATTCATGAACCTTGCGCCAGGCGCACGCATAGCGTAGGCGTTACAACGCCAAATATGGCCGCCGAGCGATTCAGGTACGATCCAATCCCACGTGCACTACCGGCGTGCGCTGGATCTGCGCCGCCCCTGGCGTAGGTATGCTAAACACCCCATGTGTGGTGTTGCACCATGCAAATGAAGGCATATAGCAATCCACGAAGTGGCGCAGGCGTAGCATAAGGCCACGGCACTGTAAACCAAAAAAAAACGGTTTACATTTTCCCAAACATAACATAGGAGTAACGGAAGGCTGTCAGCGTCAGGTATCACAATGTTGCCATATGCCAATGGCGAAATACACAGAGACTGTCAAAAGAAAACATGCACAACATGTAAATAATAACATAAATGGTATGTCCACCGAAACTCACAGCAGAACCCCAGGACATGTTTGCGGAAGGTGCAAAACAATGAAAAAATATGACAATGTTATAAAACAGCAGCATAATACACATCAGCTTCACAGCCACAATACACCATGGTATGCATGGAAAGCCACAACCATGGTGCAAGGGTTGCCAAGGACTCGCGGCAGTGTTCGGCGTGGTAACTATGAATTAGTAGTCAATGCCATGCAAATGAGGCAGATAATACTGAATCGCAAAACCCCGCCGGTAAGGCTGTACCAAACGGGCGGCGGTAATACACCGAGGAGTGGCTCAGAGGGAATACATGTCACCTGCAGAGGGGTGTGCCACTGTAGGAGGAAGCACATTGGAGCTCAGCAAACCTGGGCTGTACATTGAACATCACAGCTGCAGGACCGGCGTGTGGGGAAATAGTTGAGCTGAGAGCACACAATGCGCGCAGAGGTGCATGTGCATGTGCACGAGGATGACTACGTCCTTAACCCAGTCATGTGACTCGCCATTCCGCAAATAACATCGGAAACAGGAAGGTGATGTTGAGAATATGAGGAAATGTGGAAGAAGTGTAATTGGAGTAGTAATGAGCAATCAACACTAATCAACCCACGAAGGCCAATCGGTGGCAGCTGACAACTCTGCATGCAGAAACCTGCAAAATGGGATAGGGGAGGCATATGAATGCAAAGAAAGTAGGGGAGGTAGCAGATTGCAAAGAGTGAAGACCTGACATAGCAGAGCCAAGCAGACAGGCAGCACAACGGCGGCGGCACACAAAACGCACGATATGCCATGTCCCAGAAACTACAAATGACAGGGCTGTGCAGGATGCATGCCAGGAAATAGTAGGTGCAACGTGCAGAAATAGTAAGGGAAGGTCGAAAGGTAATCCATTGCAGGTAAGAGTAATGCAACACCAAAGGCAACAGCGTTGCAGTGACAACGGTAAAACACGGAAGATAATCCCCAGATACGGCCACACAGACACACCCTATGACATCACCGGGTGTACAGCACAACAGTATAAAGTGTGAATGCACACAACACACAGCCGTGTATTCCCAAATGCTGCACCATAGGTGTAAACACACGGGGAACTTATAAAATGTAAATGTTGGGTGCTGCCGTGGCCATGATCCATCAGCATGTGTTAGAGACAGACGGTGTTGTGGAGGAGGGTGCCGACAACTACCGTAGGCCTCAGAGGAGAATGAGAGTGTTCAGACCAAGGGTAACCTACCAGGGGCTACAAGACCTGGAGATAGTAGAGCATTACAGGGTGGATAGGGACACGTTACAGCAAATAGTGGAGCTGTGCCGGCCACGCCTGAGAACAAGAAACAACAGAGGGGAGCCCATCCCAGTGGACACAAAGGTATGTGTAAGCTTGCGAATACTGGCCACAGGTACCTTTCAAAGGCCAACTGGGGATATAATGGGCATCTTACAGGCATCAGCATCCAGGGTACTACACCAGTTTCTGGATGCCATGTTACCACATGCCAATGAGCAGATATACTTCCCCATATCTCAGGAGGAGTTGGCTATCAATATGCGCCACTTCCACCGTGTGGCACAATACCTGGAGGTACTGGGTGTGATAGACTGTACGCACATCCAAATCAAGTCACCACCTGGGGAGCAGGGTAGACGCTACATAAACCGCAAGGGATTCCCCTCCATCAATTGCCAGGTCGTGTGCAATGCACAGGGCATTATCATGGATGTGTGTGCTGGCAGCCCTGAAAGCTACCACGACTCCCATATCTGGCATGCCTCACAGCTGTACCAGGTATTCGCCAGGGGGGACATCCCACAAGGCCACCTTGTGGGGGATGCTGGCTATGCACTGGAGCCGTGGATGATGACTCCCATTAGAAATGCACACACACACATGCAAGAACGCCATAATGAGGCACACGCACAAACCAGAATAATCATAGAGCGTGTGTTTGGGATGCTGAAATCATGGTTCCGGTGCTTGGATACATCCAGTGGAGCCCTGCAGTACTCTCCAGGCACATGTGCCCACATATTCATAGTATGTGCCATGCTACATAATATGATCCTGCGGAAGCAGCTGCTGCAGGGACATAATGGTGAAGGGCCACAAAGCCCACCACAACTGCCAAGGCCAGTCCAGGCACAGAGGGTTCAGGACCATGAACACGCTGTGCCAGCCCCAGTAGGCAGACGGAGGCGTACCCAATATGCCTATGCCCTGGCAAAGAGGGAACGTATAGCACATACTCTGACAGCGTAGGCCCCGTGGACTGACACCTCCCTACCTGCACACACAGTGAAATGGACGGCACACAAACATGACCACCCGTATTGTGTACCGTATGGGTGGCCGCATGTGTGACTCCAACATAGGCAGCCCCCAAACACTGTACACCCAACAGCCAGTGGAGCATGGAACGCCAACACCTGAACCGTACGTGGGTCCTACAGCAGACGGCGTTGCTGTATGATGCCACGTTCGCCGCAAGGTGTATACATATAAACATGTATATATGTGCATATACATATATGTAGATAGATATAATTACATATATAGAAATATATGTACACATATACATATAAGTACTACAGTTAAGACAGGGAATCAGAGGGATGTAAGGTGACAGAGATGTAACACGCGATATCTGTACATAGTATACATAGTGAAACGACAACCTGAGCATCCGGGAGGTGTAACAGAAGAGGATACCGCCAAACATGGAAAGGGCAACATACCGAAATGCATAACCGCGAGTTGGAATGATCGCCAGGCCACAGTACAGTAACAGTACATGCGCGGGTAACAGTATGATGATATGAGGGGGGAGGTAGACACCGCCGCCGGTGACGCGGCCCACGCAGGTACTGTGTGCAAAAGTCCCCGTGAGTGCCGTAGTATGTGTATGTGTGTGGTGAGGGTGCCGTGTGTGTCGCTGTGCGAGTGTAATGTGTGTGTCTCCGTAATATGTGTATGTTGGTGCCATGTTAGAGGCAGAGTGGAATAATATGTGTAGGCATACGGTACATTAGCCACAGGCATATGTATACCAGTAGTCCCAAAGTAGTAGTGAGAGCCCCACCCTGGCTAGGTGTGTGGCGACGTAGAACGATACAAAGTGACAATGTCCCAGATTGTAGCACAGGAATATACCCCACAGGAAATGGAAAGGACGTATGTACTAATCATGCCCGTATGTATGACACCAATATGCTAATTGCAAAACGATACGTCGGCAAAGTCACACAGCAATAGGTATGTACCGCGGAAATACGTATGTGCTACTCCAGTACTGACCGTGGCCACGTATCGGCCCGTAAACACCGCTGTGTGTTCTACAAGTGTCAAACAAGCAATCCCCACCTGAATAGGTGGCAGCCCCTGGCAAACAGGCCATCCCAAGAACAGGACCACAATGACTGTAAATATCTGGGACAGAATGACAAGGGATAGTCGTCACGTACAAACAACCGCTGATATACCACAGATGTGACGGAGGAATACATGCATGAAGCACACACGCAGGCGATACCAACACCACATGACAACAACACAACCTACACTCCCAGACCAACAGACAATTAACTGTCAACTATCCAGGCAGGGATGAAGCACACAGACAACCATACCGTGTATGTAGAGATGCAAGGCCCACAACCCGTATCCGTCACCTACAACCTCCGATATCCCCCATCGTACATATTAAAGGGATACAAGCCGTAATAGCAGCACAAACATACAGGCAGTCAATGACATCTGCATAACCGCAACATCTCGCATGGGAAACACAATCAAAGGCGGATGCATACTTGCATGCGTTGTTTAAAGGAATACAACAGCCATGTTACACATCCGAATGCAAAACGCCATCAACAGACGTCGGCAGGACAGGGACACCCACACGTCGGAACAAATACTATACCCAACACACACAATCCACGGCTAACACCACTGCGAAATGTGCCTGTCGCCACACATAGCGGCTGCAGTTACACATAACATAACACAATACAGACCATGTCCACGAAGGTAGGGCAAATAGCCAACGCCCAAGTGAGGAATCCAACCATACCCCAGTTACGGCACGTAATGTCTGAATGGGGTAGATGCACAGGTGATATGGGCACAATTACTCACTGAGGAACATCAATTGGTGGGATGAACCCACATGTTGCAGGTATCGACGGATATAAGGATGACTCCCCGGTTATTCAAACTTAATGCTCATACCGAACCAGCTATGGGCACAGCATGGATGCAGACGCACATCCCCCACAGGCAGTACCACTCCATGTTGGTAGGGGGGCATTGCACGACTACATGTGACAGTTGCTGTACCGCCACATGTACTGCATATCCGTCATATAGGGGTAGCAGTGGTACGTGACTGTTGGACATGCCTGTACATATGACCATGTCCCACAGGATATGTGTTACTTGTGTACAACACCTGTTGTACCATCATCAAGCTGTGAAGTGTATGGCTGCCAGTGTACCTGTGTGACATGTTGTGCAATGGGTGCAAAGGTACGCAGTAGCGCATTGCATGCCCACATGTCCCACACAGGTGCATAGCCTAAACATACAATACAAAGAGGGTGTTGTATAATAGCAACCCACAAGAGGAGATGGGTACGGGTGGCACCCACTACCACCTGTCCGGGTAAGGTGTGCATGTCCATGACACATTAGCACCTGAGATGTTAGCAGTACAGCTGTACAGGGCGGCATGCATATCCGATCACTAATACCCCTGCGTGTTCCACCACTGGCCTGTTGAGAGACAGACACCAACACAATGTTCAGCATTGACATGTGCACAGCACATCACCGCTGGCTACAGTAGAGCAGGTTTACCGTGTAGACATGTGCACAGAACATCTGCGCCAGCCACAGTCAAACATGGTATGTGTTGAACCCAACCATCATTGTAGCCCATGCCACAGACAGATGTTCATGCATCTGTGTATGTACGGCTGGGAATGTCCCTGGCCTAGCAGTATAGCTGTGTCAGTGTTGCGAACAACATACTGAATGGGCTGGGTGTGTGAGGTGTGCGTCATACGTGTATGGTCCGATGGATGATACCATCAGTGCCCCCGCTATGTGAACATCCCTGTCCCCATAAATGGATACCCATGCTGTGCCCAACACCACGGTCCCTGTGGGAGGGATGGTGCTGTGTGGTGCACCTGCTGACATGGCGGTGGCAGCAGGCACTGGATGTAGACATATGTGGTACCCATGTCAGGCCAGGGTACCATCCATGTGCACGGGATATCATTGTGTGGGCACATACAGCACTGTGTTGAACAATATCACAGCACATAGCACCTGTCAGGGGTAATGTGTATGCATGGATGTGCGATACCAGCATGCACCATACACACCCCACCAAGCAGCATGCTGCCTACCTTGCAGAAGGCCATTGTCCACACCATGATGATAGACATGCTTAATGTCCATATACACATAGCAATGACATATGGAATGGACAGCCACCCTCCCAATACCAGTACCCCCCAGGTGGGACACATCCCTGTGCCATGTATGTGACATACCCTGCCATACCATGCAGCCCTGTCCAGCAAGGCTGCACGTGCCATCACAGTCATACATGGTGCAATGGCCAAATGGCACATGCACTATCAACCATCCAGAGCAGTAATGTGGCACTGATGCACCTTGTGGTGTCACAGGTGCTGTGTGTTGGCATGTACAACGTGCACATGCTATGTATGACCATCCCTGCTAATGTCATATGATTACACAATGCCCCATGTGTATCACATGTGCAATACAGGTGAGCCGTGGCAGGTTGTCTAACACCTGTACAGTGCTGTGTAGATGTACATGGCACAACACATGCATGTACAGGTGTCCACGTGTATGTGTGCAGTGCCACCGCTGACGTACATAATGGCTGCGTCTGTGATGCCTAGCGACATATACACAGCATCCAGGTGAACAGTAGAACTGTGTGCACATCAGGACACGTGCCAACTGGTATGAACACAGGTGCAGGCAGGTACACATGTCCACAGCAGGTTACCATCAACATGGTGTGTGTACAGTGTGATGAGTTGACACACAGATATGATATGATACCCACTGCCTAACGGTGTGACAGCAACACGTCAGCTGTGTCAGTGCCATGATGCATCGCAGAGATTACTGTGCAGATGTCGTACATGTCATAGCAATGTATGTCCAGCGGTATGCCAGTACATCAGTGTAAATGTGACCTGTCACCATCATTATGTCTTACAGATAATGCCTCATTCACGGCTGCCAGCCTTCAGCTGCCAGGAGGATGACGTAATCATACCGTTGCTCCATGACAACTATGACCTGCTATTTAGCCATGTTCCACAGCAAGTGCAGCAGCGGGATAACCTGTGGCAGGATATGCGCAGGAGGGTGAATGACACGGGTGGCAACAACCGCACCTACCAGCAGATACGCCGACACTGCACGGACCTAATATGGCACGCGAAACAGCGTGCCGCCACAATCGCCGGAGAACAAGGTGGAACAGGTGGTGGGCCACCAACTCAGCCCCCACTCACACACATGGAGGAGCTCCTGGCCAGTCTGGGGACACCCAGGGAACATCATGCAGAAACACTTGCTGCCATCGTGGAGGTGGGTGTCTCCCAACCAACAAGCCTGGAGCTGCCTGGTAAGTCAGTCTTGCATATGTGTATGATATCTGCCGTAGGTGTGGGTGTCACAGTACACCACATAATGTACCAACACATGCCAGGTATATGGCCACACAAGCCACATACTACAGTATGCTACGTTGTGTTTGCAGACGTGTGCATACCACATGCTATCACACAGGTACATGATGTGACATGCACAGTGATTACTGTGGCTACAGTCATCGATAATGTTTATACTGTTGTGTCGCCCCTATACAGGTACCTCTGGCGTGTCGCACAGCCATGGGTCCGTCGCAGGTGAGACTGTTGTTAGTAACAGGCATGTTACAGTGTATAGATATTCGCCATGTGGCCAGGTATGACATGCACACCTGGGTTCTGCTCCAGTCACGGTATACAGGTTGCACCACCAGACACACACACCACCCATGTACAGTAGATACAACTGTTAGTATACACCGGCATGAAACCACAGTACCTGTCAGTGTGATATGTGCAGTCAGCTATGCATACAATGGTGGAGGTGTTCTACAATGGATGCATATGTAGTATGCATTGGAACGCCATTTGTGGTACACACACAGTACCACATAGTGAGCTGTGATCTGGCCAGCACACAGGTGTTACCAATGTGACATATGCCCCTGCATTGTGTGCACACGTTGTGACACGGCACATGACATATCCCACGCACGTGGTGTTCTGTCTGCAATATTGTCACACCATGACATGACCTACGCCCGACATAGCAAACATCCACACTGTTGTCTGCATAGCCCTCTGGATTGTGACACCTCCGACTTGTATGGGTGTATGTCACATGGGCCACCACAGGGATGGGTACACGATGCCCATCACACACAGTTGTCCATGACCCAGTCAAACATGGCCATGGGTGATAGCTACAGGCATGTTGCCACACAGTACGTCTGTAGTGGATAGACACTGTTGCACATTGTCCACACATAGTGCGATCATAGCTGTAGTGGACCACCTGTACATTTGATGTGGTACACCAGACCACCGGAAATCCTGTCTGCAGCCACCGGAGGTGCCACCAATGTCTACCATATACATGCTTGGAACAGCATGACTGTGTTGCAGACATGGCAATGCAATGCGTCCATGTTATGCATCACACAGAAGCATACCTGTGTCCTGCTGCCATGCAGTAGCACAGTGCCTGTACTCCCCACTGTATAGCTATGTACACGGCTCACACCAACCACACCTGCACAGACATCTTTGTTACACATGCATTCTATCTGTAGCCTGTACACATAACACTGCACTGTGACGTCCAATATGATGTGGTGCATGTGGTGGGACACCATTGTCACATGTCCACATGTTATCACACATGTCAGCGGAGTACATGTCAATGTGATGGCAGCCATGTGTACTGTTAACCTGCCTGTGGCCACACGGTGTATCACGGTGATGCATGCAAAATACCATGAATGTGTGTACTGCATGCCTACTGAAATGACACCTGCTTGATGTAGTGTGCACCCCAGGGCAGTATGCATACTACCACTATTAATGTCTGGCCTGCATTCACTGAGCTGTGGTGTGGGAATGCTGCATGCCATCTGCAATATCACATGCATAATGTGTCTGCATGTGTGTGTGTCTGCGTGTGTGTGTCAGCGTGTGTGTGTGTCTGCATGTGTGTCTGCGTGTGTGTGTGTCTGTGTGCGTGTGTGTGCATGTGTGTGTCTGCGTGCGTGTGTGTGTCTGTGTGTGTGTGTCTCTGTGTGTGTCTGTGTGTGTGTGTCTGTGTGTGTGTCTGCGTGTGTGTAATGTATCTTACAGTATGTCTTTGTATTCACAGGTGGTGTAGGTGCGTTCCCCTCCTGTGGTCCATCTGATGCTAGTGTCCCCACAGATACTAGCGGTGATGACCATATGCATGAGGCACAGGCAGGGTTGTCAGGAGCAGAAGCTGTGCCATTGGTTACCATCCCACCTATGTCCACCTCATCCCCGCACACGGTTCTGATGCCGACACATACCACATCACCGTTGCCCATAGAGGAAGGACAGTCAGCGTCTGTTGGCATTGAGCAGGAATGTGTGGTGGCTACAGAAGTTGCACGTACACACCATGTTGCCAGTGTGATGACTGGTGATGTGCCACACAGGCATGTGGCTGGTGCTGCTCGTAGGAGGACCTCTGGCAGACACGCACCTGCTGTACAGGGTGCAGCAGCTGGTATCACCAGACGCATGTTCCAGACTGTAATGGCGGCACAGGCACGTGCTGAACGGCAGAACCAAGAAGGGCAGAGGCTGCAGAGGGCCGCAATCCGTTCCCTAAATGAGAACATCCAGTCATTGGCGAATGCTCAACAGCAGATTGCTAATGTACTGGATAGGCGATTAGGTGAGATGGTTGGAATCCTCGACCGAGACATGTCAATCCACGAGCATGAGCTGTCTGTGCTGGAACACCTGGTAGGGGTGAGGCATAGGACACGTGGCCGTAGGCCAGCAACACCACCTAGTGTAGGTCGACGTGTGCGTGCCACCTCTCATGCCCACTCACACAGTGCCGGTAGCAGCAGCAGTGCAGCTGGTGCTACACCAACCACACCAGGACACAGCAGGCCACATGGACGTGGCCCTGGCCAGTCCCAGTGTGGACATGGTTCCAGCGGACATGTGTCATCGGAGAGTGGCTACTCCATACCTCCACCCGGTAGTGCCCGTGCGACCCCAGGCAGGCACGGGTCACATGTCCGCAGACGGACACAGTGAGCCGTACAACCTGCACTGTACAGTCTGGGGCTGCCAAGTATACCCCGTGTAGGCATCACATATGGCTGAACTGTGTACACACATACCCACACACGGCAGACACTACTGTAGGGCTCCACCACATCCACATGCATTCTGCACAGTCATGCCCAGTAAATGCACCTGCCCTTACACACACACATGATGTCATCCATTGGTACAGCCTATGCCCCTGGCACACATATCACCCTGTGCATATGATGAAGCCTCTGCCGCATCACTGTCATCCACACCATCGGTGCACAGTTATGCAAATATATTCTGATGCACAGGGTGGACAAGATAGTGAGAGGTGTATGTGATACCTGTGTACGCATAGTGTGTGATGTGTATGTTGCAGTGGTTGTGTATGACAAGTGACAGGTGCGTATGTGACGTGGGTTGTGTACTGTCATCATGCAGCAGACATACCATGTAGTGCAGGTGCAGCATGCATTGAGCTGTGTACACGGTATGTGTGACGGTCACATGTGTAGCACCATGTTGGTTCTGTTAACCTGTACGCCTCATATGGTGTACTCACATGTGCCTACTGGGAGCACTGTTACCAGTCCCCCACGTGTAGCTGTGGGTTACCCACAGGCACATCTGGCAATATCAGCATACCACAGGTACCCGCAACTTGCCTGGACACCTACATAGGTACATAGGTGCATAGGTACATACCAGGCTATGTGCCCTACGGCATGTGTAAGCCTAGCCAGAGTGTGTGTGGCTTTCACCACCCCTTAGGATGAGGATACTATATCCATTGGTCTGCTGTCCCTCTGTCCAGCAGTGACACAGAGATGATTCCTGGGGCATACCTACGATCTCCCATCCACACGTCAGGATTACTCCTGGACAGAGTCAGTGAGGGGCTCTGCTTCACAAGGGCTGGGAATCTGTTCCATGGCATAGGGAGTCTCTGGGCGATGAACCTGTCCCTCCAGCACGTCCTATTTATGTCCGTGTTGAGGTTTCTGTCTGTTGCTCTCGTGCCCGTGGTTGTTTGGATCCTAGGAGGTGGAGCATGTCCATGACATCCGGGTCAGACATGGCCATGCATGTCAGGCACAGATCACCTCGTAGCAGACGGTATGAGAAGGTATAGAGCCGGAGTCCCCTCAGTCGGGCAGCGTGTGACATATGTTTCAGCACCTTTATCCCTGTGTTGGGGAATGTTTGGGGTCCTTCCGAGTGCTGCAGGTGTTGGGTTAGGTACATTCCGAATGGGGAGTTGTACCCAATCAATGGTCTGATGCGTGAAGAGTACAGGGGTACAATGACCTCCCCTGATGTGGGTGTGAATCCCTTCATGACCAGGTGGGCACAGTGGAATGTCTTCCCAACCACATTGGCAATGTGAGTGTCAAGAGAGGTCACTGACAAGTTCGGTACCCAGGTCCCTGATCACGTCTACCATGTTTAATGGATTACCACCTATGTGGTAATTCGGGGTGAACTTGTCTTTCCCAAAGGGTAGGTCTATACCTTCCCTGGCATGTAGCTTCAGGCCATGGCTCTGGCACCAGTTATCCATTTCTATGAGACCTCAGGTTGATGTCTGTGTCTGATGGGGTGTTGATTATGGTGGCCGGTTTGCATTCATCTGCATACCTTGTCTGCCACAATCCCCCTATGTTTGCATGCACGACGGAAAGTTGAATGCCGAACTGTAGGGGGCCCAGGACTGAGCCCTGTGGGCCACCACTCGGGACCGGCTTGGAGTCTGACATGGCACCAGGAACACTAACCCTGTGGGTTCTGACCTTCATCTGGGTGGCAACCCATCGTGTGACACATGGCTCTACATCTACGCTGGTGAGCCTTTCTATGATGCCCGCGTGGAGTGTGGTTCGAACGCTGTCGCCAGGTCACGGTAGTCTGTGCAAGCCGACGTACCCCCATCAATGGCCTTAGTGACTCTTCCGAACAGGTCGACCAGGTTCAGGAGGCAGGATCTGCCCCTGACTAAGCCGATGTGGGTATGTTCCAGTATTTGTCGTTCCCCAATGTCTTCATTTATGGGCTCCATTATGGTCCCCTCCATAGCTTTGCAGACAAGGCTTGTCAAGCTTATAGGGCAGGGATGTACAGAGTCCGTAGGAGCACCGCCTTGGTGGAGTGGGACCACAGTTACCGTATGCCATCCATCGGGTACGTAGCCTGTAGTAAGGCTAAGATTAAACAGCAGCCTTATGTGTGGGTTGAGGCCCTCATTGAGGTCGTGTAGCACACAGCCGGGGACACGATCCGGTCCCATTGATGCTGTGTTCACTGCTTTACAGATAGCAGCTCTCACGTGGCCATTCGAGATGTTTGGGAGGCTAGACTCTGGTGGGATAGATACGTCCCCTCTTGGGGGGGGGTGGGAGGGTAGATGTATGCAAGGAACCTGTCTGCCAGTTTGTTGGCAATGTCTGTGGGTTCAGTGATCATTCTACCATTCTGGACTACTTCCGAGCATAACTGTGGGCTTCCACCCATGTTCCTACCATAGCTAAGGAAGGCCTTATGGTTGTCTTATGTGTCCTTTGCAAGTCCAGTCCCACAGGCGGCCTTGGATGATTGTATGAGTGATCGTATGTTACCGCCAGTATTAATCAATGATGCCTTCCCTGGTAGTGATATTGCTCTGTCATGTAGTAGCTTTCACCTCTTGTTGTACGGTTTGCTAATGGCTGGGGTCCACCAGACCATGTGCCGGCCTTTGGTGGACAAGGTCCTGATGTTATCAGGGATCGCTTGATCCAGACATTCCTGAGGGTGCTCATAGAAGGCATTTGTAAGGGTTTCAGCAGTGTGGCCTGTGTTTACCACTGGCATGGAGGCCTTGTAGGGTACCACACCAGTCGTATGATGTGTGGAGTTCACTGTGGAGAGGTCTTCACTGTGGTCTCCCTTGCCGGTGTTGGGTGCAGGATGCGGATCTCCAGTGAGATCACTATATGGTCTGACCTCACCGTTGAGGGATGTACGTCCTGTGTGGAGCATGTCGTCCCCATGTGTGATGATCAGGACTAGTATAGTTCCTCCCCTTGTGGGTATGGTGCATGGTTGTTCCACAGCATTCGGGTGTATGAACACCTGGAACCTTTGGTGTAGGGTGTTGTGTCCTGGGTAATGTACCCGGTCTATGTATGGGTCGTTGATGTCACCCAATATGATGGTGTTGTGAGAGCATTGATACTCCCCAGTGTCTTCAGGAAGGCTGTGCGGGTATCCTGGGTTTGGGAGGGTGTTCTGTAGCATGCAACAAACTGTAGGGCTGTCCTACCCACGGTTAATTGCACCTGGATGGTCCCCGCTGCTACGTGCATTTCTGCCAACCTGGAGGTGTGGGTATCCTTCATGGAAATGGAGACTCCCCCTCCTTCTGTGTTCGGTCCGGGTTATGGTCCTGAACGCATGATATGAGGTATGACCTGATAGTGCTGGGGTGCTCTCAGGAGCCCTGAACAATGTTTCAGTCACAGCACTGACATCGATGGCCTCCATACTGAGGAGGGCATTTGAGGGCGTGCAGCTTGGGCGTAGACTACTGGCACTGAGCAGTATTACCCTTTCTTTTTTCCAGGTTTGTAGTCTAGGGTGGTAGGTTTATCATTTCAGCCTTGCCTGCAGTGGGCACTGTGGGGGTGGCAGGAGCCTTTGCCAAACTCTTGAAGACCAGGGGCAACAGGTGCAAGCCATCCCTTGTGAAGGGGCATGGCGTGTCAAGCATGTCATCCCAGGCAAGAGAAAATTGGATCCCCTCAGACTGACACCTGTAACCAGGCAAATTATCAAGGGTGAACATTCGGAGCCAGTATTGTGGCATCATACTTGATGAGGGTGGGATACTGCTCAGGGTCAGGGACATGCTGGCCTGGGCTACACAATCTGAGAGCCCCTCTATGTCTCCTTTCATGTATCCCAGGGTGGTATGTCTCCGGTCATTAACACCAGCATGGACAATGACCGCATCATACTTGTACATGCTGCGGAGTGACCTGAGTGCGTGTGTTATGTGGCGGATTCCAGTGCCCGACAGGCAGCCTACTGTGATCATTCCCTTGTTCAGTCAGGTGGGTGGGACGTCGGTGTGTCTGACTATGGCGTCACCTATTACAAGTATGTCTGGCATTGTGTGTGGCCTTAAGGGCTGTGACTGTTTAGCAGACTGACGTTGAGAACTATGTGTTGCATGTCCTATGTCTTGTGGAGGCAGTTGCTTGGGTGTCTGCTTCGGAGGCCTCGTTAGGTTCGTTACATGTTTTGACAGTGCTTCCGAGTATATCTTTGTGTGTTCATGTGTTTGTTTAGCATTTGTGATAGTTCCATGTGACACTGGGTTTGTGGTGTGCATGGTGTCCTTCCCCTCCCGTTTGGTCTTGCCGGTCATGGTTTGAGAGAGCTCAGCCCCCTGTCTGGCTATATAGTTGCATCTCTCACATGTATTATGTTTAGTGGGGGAGGTGCGGCTTGTCCGTGTCCATGAGGCACCTGTAACATTGCCTCAGGACCCCAAGATTCACCATCTGAACAGGAGAGGTCACTAGCAATTGACCCGTCGACATGCCAGAGAACATGAATGCATTTGCTGTGTAACTGGGTCAGAAGGCACCTATAGGGAAGTGGGTACTCAAGGGGATTCTAGGCTAGTGTAGTACTCCATCTAGTATACATGTACTTTACCTATGTGGGAATACTGTGGGAGCAGGTGCTGAGCTTTTGTGATAGAGAACAGACAGTTGAGATTGCAAGTAGAGAAGTTCTACATGTAAACCTGCGGAGCACGGAGCCAGATATAGTGTAACGTTGTTTACACGGTACATGACGCACATGTCCACACATATACTGCACCTGACGCCTGTGGTCGGTGCCACAGGCTACGGTGGACAGAGACATCACATACATGGCATGACACAGTACAGGTATGGTGACATTCTGCAGGTGTCGTGCACAGCATGCTGGCGACTGACCGCAGGTGTCACCTGTCAGCTGTGGTGCATGCTGTGCAGCAGTTGGATGCTGTACCGGTACAGGAATATGTCCGCATTCGCGGGGTGTACACCACTATGGCGCACACTCCATTGTGTGCAGATGGTGACACCTGCCTGTGTGGTCAGCACCCTCACAATACAATGCACCCACACGCCATGTCACAGGGGGCGGTCTTGCACAGGTGGCCAGTATGGCTCACAAGTATGGCATTGACAGGGTTGTACAATGCAGCACCAGTACGGGATGGTCACCCTGTGTGGTTAGTGTCCATTCACAACACCATATCTGCATACACCCTCACAACAGGCAGCAGACATACACACATGTTGACACACTGACATGGCGGTGACCACACATGTCTACACAGAGGGACAACGTGTTGCATGTACTGCACCATCCACATCCATGCACCCCACACTGAGGTATGTACAGATCTCTACCATGGTGTACAGTGATGTGTGGCACGTGGCACATAGTCCCCCCGATCTGTGGCATACATGGGCACACATTCCTGCACACATGTCGGTGCTGGGAATGCCACACCCGCTATATGGGATATGTGCAGGCGTGCAGTGGTATGTAGTGCATCATGCGTACCAACACTGTATCCGGCAGCTGTGCCAATATATGCACTTGGGAGGTGGTAGGGGTTACAGTGGCCATGTGACATATGGTCGATGACACCTGACCGATGAGTATGCATTATGGCAGCACTGTCATGTAACGGCGACATAGCAGACTGTATGCACATGGCAGGGTAGGATGGTGTGTGACACACCTGTGACCACCACCTGCACACATGCATGTGGACAGGTGTTTAAACACATGATGTACACACATACCGCCATGCGTGCTGTTACTATGCCACCATATGACGGCCCCCATGATGGGTATGCATGTGGTAGGGGGTTGCAACTGTGTTATGGACATTGGACACCGCTCATGCATGGCTGCACCGTGCACAGTACATGTGTCACATGTATCCCCTGTTGCCATGTGTGTATTCATTGCTACATTGTGACATGTGTGTCGACATACATGGAACATGGACTGTGGTATGGTATCACAGCTGTCACAGGCAAACTGTACAAGGGTATGTTTCCCAGTCAACACCGCTACACCCTGTAGGGGGTGCATACCACAGACATGTGTCCACCTTCCATTCGTGTGTGTATTACCGCGTACGCCAGTGTTATGCATGTGGTACATCACAGGCTTCGTATGTGTCCTGTGTGCAGTCCATGCACACAGCCAGGCAATCACATATATGACATATCCGGACATTGTTTCACTGTGGTACAGCTGCAGTCATGTGTCATATCTGTGTCAGGCCCGTGGTATGTGTGGAGCACGCCTGTCCATGTATACCGATATGGGCGGACTACATCACACCTGTGGGATCATTGATAGTACATGTGTACTCTGCATGACGGGCGTACACCGCCATATAGACCTGTGGACATATGTCACATGCTGTTGCTGGACTGTGAGGCATACTGCTGCACCGATGACATGGTGCTGGCATGGCAGCTACAGTGTTCACTGCAGTGTGTACATGTTCAGCCTGCACCCGTGACGCCTGTGATGTCATCTGTGTGTGTATGTGTAACTGCATGTGTGTCCACCCTGTGCGTGTGTACGGGTTTTCCTGGCCGTGACTTGCTGTGTGTGCACTCCGTCTGCATGCCAGATGGCGCGTAGCACATACTAAGTGTGTGAGCATGCCCGGGTTGCTGTTGTGTGGGTGGATACACACGACGGTCCACACTCTGCGCTTCCATGATTCCACCCCATGTGTATGCATGTCTGCACCCTGCAGATTCTAAGTGTGTGAGCATGCCCAGTAAGCAGCTGTGTAGATGGACACACAGTACAGTGCACACCGCGCCCGTCTGTGTTGATACCCCGTGTGCATGTATGTTTCCCCTTTGCAACCGCCACGTGTGTGAGCATGCCCAGGTTGCTGTTGTGTGGGTGGACACACACGACGGTCCACACTCTGCCCTTCCATGATTCCACCCCATGTGTATGCATGTCTGCACCCTGCAGATTCTAAGTGTGTGAGCATGCCCAGTAAGCAGCTGTGTAGATGGACACACAGTACAGTGCACACCGCACCCGTCTGTGTTGATACCGCGTGTGCATGTATGTTTCCCCTTTGCAACCGCCACGTGTGTGAGCATGCCCGGGTTGCTGTTGTGTGGGTGGACACACACGACGGTCCACACTCTGCCCTTCCATGATTCCACCCCATGTGTATGCATGTCTGCACCCTGCAGATTCTAAGTGTGTGAGCATGCCCAGTAAGCAGCTGTGTAGATGGACACACAGTACAGTGCACACCGCGCCTGTCTGTGTTGATACCCCATGTGCATGTATGTTTCCCCTTTGCAACCGCCACGTGTGTGAGCATGCCCGGGTTGCTGTTGTGTGGGTGGACACACACAATGGTCCACACTCTGCCCTTCCATGATTCCACCCTATGTGTATGCATGTCTGCACCCTGCAGATTCTAAGTGTGTGAACATGCCCAGTAAGCAGCTGTGTAGATGGACACACAGTACAGTGCACACCGCGCCCATCTGTGATGATACCCCGTGTGTATGTATGTTTCCCCTTCGCGACCGCTAGGTGTGAGGGCATGCCCAGTACGCCATTCGGGGGTACACAGTACAGTCGGCACCGATGTCTGCTACTAGGCGTGTAGCCATGGCCAATGACATCCTGCATAGCCATGGTGGCCGTCCAGGTGAGTCATATGTGGTTGGTATGCCACAATGGCTGCCTACATCATGCACGCCAGTTGCCCTCTCATAGGGTATACTGTCTGTGGTGCATCCCGTATCCATATCATGATGTTGTGCTCCGTAGTTAGTTGGTATTCCCGAGTGCAGCACTACCATGTTACTGTACGCCCACCTTGGGATGGTAACATGCTGTGTGACTGCGCACTCTGTCTTCATTCCCTATCGGCTGCCCTGCCTCTGCAGATGATATCACCCACCTAGGGGTATGCCTCCTGACAGTGCTGTGCTCAGTAATCTCGGTAGCGCATTCTGTAAATGCATCATGCTGTAGTGTGTTCATGTAGGTAGGCGTAGGTTCAACTCCCGGCCCTTCCCCGTGTGTGTGTGTGTGTGTGTGTGTGTGTGTGTGTGTGTGTGTGTGTTTCCAGCTGCCCTTGGTGAGAGTAGTTCCTTTAGTCGCTTCGCAACACATACCTTGCCTATTGGCATCTATTCCTTTACGGATGATGTCACCCGCCTAGAAGTATGCCTCTGACAGCACTGTGCTCAGTAATCTCGGTAGCGCGTTCTGTAAATGCATCATGCTGTAGTGTGTTCATGTAGGTAGGCATAGGTTCAACTCCCGGCCCTTCCCCGTGTGTGTGTGAGGTGTGTGTGTGTGTGTTTCCAGCTGCCCTTGGTGAGAGTAGTTCCTTTAGTCGCTTCGCAACACATACCTTGCCTATTGGCATCTATTCCTTTATGGATGATGTCACCCGCCTAGAAGTATGCCTCTGACAGCGCTGTGCTCAGTAATCTCGGTAGCGCATTCTGTAAATGCATCATGCTGTAGTGTGTTCATGTAGGTAGGCGTAGGTTCAACTCCCGGCCCTTCCCCGTGTGTGTGTGTGTGTGTGTGTGTGTGTGTGTGTGTGTGTGTGTGTTTCCAGCTGCCCTTGGTGAGAGTAGTTCCTTTAGTCACTTCGCAACACATACCTTGCCTATTGGCATCTATTCCTTTACGGATGATGTCACCCACCTAGAAGTATGCCTCTGACAGCGCTATGCTCAGTAATCTCGGTAGCGCATTCTGTAAATGCATCATGCTGTAGTGTGTTCATGTAGGTAGGCGTAGGTTCAACTCCCGGCCCTTCCCCGTGTGTGTGTGAGGTGTGTGTGTGTGTGTTTCCAGCTGCCCTTGGTGAGAGTAGTTCCTTTAGTCGCTTCGCAACACATACCTTGCCTATTGGCATCTATTCCTTTACGGATGATGTCACCCGCCTAGAAGTATGCCTCAAACAGCACTGTGCTCAGTAATTTCGGTAGCGCGTTCTGTAAATGCATCATGCTGTAGTATGTTCATGTAGGTAGGCATAGGTTCAACTCCCGGCCCTTCCCCGTGTGTGTGTGTGTGTGTGTGTGTGTGTGTGTGTGTGTGTGTTTCCAGCTGCTGTTGGTGAGAGTAGTTCCTTTAGTCGCTTCGCAACACATACATTGCCTATTGGCATCTATTCCTTTACGGATGATGTCACCTGCCTAGAAGTATGCCTCTGACAGCGCTGTGCTCAGTAATCTCGGTAGCACATTCTGTAAATGCATCATGCTGTAGTGTGTTCATGTAGGTAGGTGTAGGTTCAACTCCCGGCCCTTCCCGGTGTGTGTGTGTGTTTCTAGCTGCCCTTGGTGAGAGTAGTTCCTTTAGTCGCTTCGCAACACATACCTTGCCTATTGGCATCTATTCCTTTACGGATGATGTCACCCGCCTAGAAGTATGCCTCTGACAGCACTGTGCTCAGTAATCTCGGTAGTGCATTCTGTAAATGCATTATGCTGTAGTGTGTTCATGTAGGTAGGCGTAGGTTCAACTCCCGGCCCTTCCCCATGTGTGTGTGTGAGGTGTGTGCGTGTGTTTCCAGCTGCCCTTGGTGAGAGTAGTTCCTTTAGTCGCTTCACAACACATACCTTGCCTATTGGCATCTATTCCTTTACGGATGATGTCACCCGCCTAGAAGTATGCCTCTGACAGCACTGTGCTCAGTAATCTCGGTAGCGCGTTCTGTAAATGCATCATGTTGTAGTGTGTTCATGTAGGTAGGTGTAGGTTCAACTCCCGGCCCTTCCCCGTGTGTGTGTGAGGTGTGTGTATGTGTGTGTGTGTGTGTGTGTGTTTCCAGCTGCCCTTGGTGAGAGTAATTCCTTTAGTCGCTTCGCAACACATACCTTGCCTATTGGCATCTATTCCTTTACGGATGATGTCACCCGCCTAGAACTATGCCTCTGACAGCGCTGTGCTCAGTAATCTCGGTAGCGCGTTCTGTAAATGTATCATGCTGTAGTGTGTTCATGTAGGTAGGCGTAGGTTCAACTCCCGGCCCTTCCCCGTGTGTGTGTGAGGTGTGTGTGTGTGTTTCCAGCTGCACTTGGTGAGAGTAGTTCCTTTAGTCGCTTCGCAACACATACCTTGCCTATTGGCATCTATTCCTTTACGGATGATGTCACCTGCCTAGAAGTATGCCTCTGACAGCACTGTGCTCAGTAATATCGGTAGCACGTTCTGTAAATGCATCATGCTGTAGTTTGTTCATGTAGGTAGGCGTAGGTTCAACTCCCGGCCATTCCCAGTGTGTGTGTTTGTGTGTGTGTGTGTGCGTGTGTTTCCAGCTGCCCTTGGTGAGAGTAGTTCCTTTAGTCGCTTCGCAACACATACCTTGCCTGTTGGCATCTATTCCTTTACGGATGATGTCACCCACCTAGAAGTATGCCTCTGACAGCGCTGTGCTCAGTTATCTCAGTAGCGTGTTCTGTAAATGCATCATGCTGTAGTGTGTTCATGTAGGTAGGCATAGGTTCAACTCCCGTCCCTTCCCGGTGGTGTGTGTGTGTGTGTTTCCAGCTGCCCTTGGTGAGAGTAGTTCCTTTAGTCGCTTCGCAACACATACCTTGCCTATTGGCATCTATTCCTTTACGGATGATGTCACCCGCCTAGAAGTATGCCTCTGACAGCGCTGTGCTCAGTAATCTCGGTAGCACGTTCTGTAAATGCATCATGCTGTAGTGTGTTCATGTAGGTAGGCATAGGTTCAACTCCCGGCCCTTCCCCGTGTGTGTGTGAGGTGTGTGTGTGTGTTTCCAGCTGCCCTTGGTGAGAGTAGTTCCTTTAGTCACTTCGCAACACACACCTTGCCTATTGGCATCTATTCCTTTACGGATGTCACCCGCCTAGAAGTATGCCTCTGACAGTGCTGTGCTCAGTAATCCCGGTAGCGCATTCTGTAAATGCATCATGCTGTAGTGTGTTCATGTAGGTAGGCATAGGTTCAACTCCTGGCCCTTCCCCATGTGTGTGTGTGAGGTGTGTGGGTGTGTTTGTGTGTGTGTGTGTTTCCAGCTGCCCTTGGTGAGAGTAGTTCCTTTAGTCGCTTCGCAACACATACCTTGCCTATTGGCATCTATTCCTTTACGGATGATGTCACCCACCTAGAAGTATGCCTCTGACAGCGCTGTGCTCAGTAATCTCAGTAGCGCATTCTGTAAATGCATCATGCTGTAGTGTGTTCATGTAGGTAGGCGTAGGTTCAACTCCCGGCCCTTCCCCATGTGTGTGTGAGGTGTGTGTGTGTGTGTGTGTGTGTGTGTGTGTGTGTGTGTGTGTGTTTCCAGCTGCCCTTGATGAGAGTAGTTCCTTTAGTCGCTTTGCAACACATACGTTGCCTATTGGCATCTATTCCTTTACGGATTATGTCACCCGCCTAGAAGTATGCCTCTGACAGCACTGTGCTCAGTAATCTCGGTAGCACGTTCTGTAAATGCATCATGCTGTAGTGTGTTCATGTAGGTAGGCGTAAGTTCAACTCCCAGCACTTCCCCGTGTGTGTGTGTTTACAGCTGCCCCTGTAGAGAGTAGTTCTTCTAGACGCTTCGCAACACATACCTTGGCTATCGGCGTCTATTCCTTTACGGATGTTGTCACCCACCTAGACGTGTGCCTCTGACGGTGCTGTGTTCAGTGGTCCACGTAGCGCGTTCCATACCTGTGTCATACTGTTGTGCGGTTGGGTAGGTGGGGGTAAGGTTAATCCCCATGCCTGCCAGCTGTGTATGTGTGTCTATGCTCCCAGCCGCATGGGTTCATAGGTTATGGCTTTAGAGGTTCCGCAGAACACTTATATCCTGCCGACATCTCTGTGTTTGTGGATGGTGAGACGCAGCTTGTGGACTGCCTGTGTGCCTGCTGTGGTTGGCGACCTCCGTAGCATGTTCTCCACGTGCGCCCTGCTTTGGTGTGGTGGGGTGGTGCTGTGTACATTACACTCCCGGCCTTGCCACATGTGTCCGTCTGTATCTCTCTCGATGTATATATACATACTTATGTTATGCCCATAGCGCTGCTCTTGCATGGACAGCTGTCTGTCCCATGTATCGCATATTTACACGGCTGACACATAGAACTGTGGTACGATGCATATCCACTCATTGTCCATGCAACGTCCGTATTCCGGCACGCCCTAGAGACATCTGCTGGATATCGTGGCAGACAGCTATCCTTGCTGTACTGACACTGTACCCGTACACGCCATACACCTTGTGTATAATTGCCTGTTTATGGTGTGTGTATGTCTATCTGAGCTGTGTGCATGGTCGTGTGTATGTCACGCTATAGCCGTCTGTGCAGGTGTCGCCACTATGGGTAATCCTTGTAGACCGCTGTTTCATGTGCACTTCAGCACATACCTGCAGACCGTACTACCCCTCCTACGGCAGCACAGGAGCGGTCTTAGATCAACCGCTGCTCTAGGCGATAGGGCTCCATGGCGCCCACCACCACAACACATGGTGCCCCCATCCTGGTGTACCTACATGACATAACTACTGGAAAGGTGGGCCTGCTAGTGCGGCGCCCTAGGCTGCCGCCGGGTTGGCCTATGCCTACGGCCGGCTGTGAGCACATCCCAAGGCATACTTTTACATTCAGTGTTTTACAAAGGCTAGATTTTACTCCCAGAGGGGGTGGACCTTATCAACTATCCCTTAGAATGCAGATTGGGATGGATTATTAGGTGGAGAGCTGACCACACACCAGGGCTGAATGATGAAGCACAGATTAAGCCTCTTTTGAGAAGCAGGTGGCTTAAACCCAAATAACAGGAATGTAGTTTAGGTACAGCTATACATTTAACACCTATTAGTCCACTCTTTCAGTTGTTTACCACTGTTTTACATTGATATAATATACATATTTTCTATATATATTGTTAGATTTATAATTGATGAGAATTAGGCATAGTACAATATAATCTAATACATGTTTTAATAGGATGTTTTTAAAGTTGTTAATATATGTGTGTGTATTTAACATTGCGTCTGCGCTTTATATGCTGGGGTTAATTGTTCATTGTTTGATGAGAAATTGACCAATGAAAGTGTAAGGAGGGATATTTAAAGCCTGGATGCTTTTATGCTATGTGTAGGTCTGACGGAGCCTATGGGTGAAAGCGCTTACTTGTATATACAGGAACCTTTTATACCATTTGGGCACTGTCCTGGACAATTTCTACGTTGACTGTTTCATCTACCTATGTGTTTTTTGGATTGTGTGCCATAAGGTGCCAGCAGTTATTTTATGTTGATTAGGTGTATTCCATGGTCAATTGACATTAATCATATTAATTCATTAAAGGATCTTCTTTATAAGTGGTAACGCCATAGTTTGACCATCCTATGACCTTCCTAGTTGAAGTTGTTAGTGAGCCATTAGTATGTGTTCCACAGGTCGCCCATTTGTTCCGCATTATGGAAGCGAGTGATCCCCATTTTGGTGATGGCAGATTGAGAGCTGTGTACGCCGGTATTCGCACGACGGTCTGACTTTGTATGGGGAATGTCTAATGTATTCCCTATCTGTATTTCCTGTGCTATGCCTTACTGCAGCTGTGTAATTCCACCAGGTTTCCAGTTATGGGTGCCATCTTGGTCGTACGCTTGTCCATCCATGGGAATTGCCTACTGGACACTGATATAGGGCTGTACACATTTCACACCTGCTTTCAGCATTATCCGGTGGATGCTCTGCATCATTAGTGGGGAGTAAGGCATGTGCTATGCCCACATCCCTCCCACGGGGCGGGTCAATGGATTATCTGCCAAACAACACCGAGCCCCATTTCTGCATACTCAGGATCCCATGGCTGCAACCCTCGACGGTACACATTACACATCCTTCATGTGTGCGGGACTGGGATGTGGACGCACTTCTATGGACTCGACAATCTGGGGATTTCTGTTCATATGTCCTGCATTTCATGGACACTTGTCATCAACCTTAAACATGCTGGTGGTGCATATGTCTAGCTGTGCCGTAGTCACGGCTGTCATTTCTTCTGGGTCGATCGCAGCTGGTTGATATTGCAAAAGGATCAATTTTTGTGGTCCTACAATGGACACCAATGTGCATATGTAAAGTGTAGAACTTGTTGGACTGTCACCATCTGGCCAGTGGTTTTGACTGATGCTGTATGTTCCCCAATCGCGGATGTCTGTTTGACTACCCATATTATGTATTACTTGGCCTATCTATATCCATGTGCCAGTAAGCAGAAGTACAGCACACCTTGAGTCCTGGTCATCTTCATAAAAGACATTAATGAACATAAACCAAACCAAAACAGACGATGACAAACACGATACACTCCACAGTCCACAGATACTGAGCGCTTTCACCCACTAACATGGGGCATCGTCAGAGTACGAAATACATTAGATAGTCATCCCTTATATACTTCCTTCAGAGTCAGTTTAAAGACAATTAATCAATAAACTTGCTCATAGTTAAGTGGACAGTGCTCCAAGTCTTAAAGATAAAGTGACATATATAAATCGGTGCTGCATACATTACTTAATGGAAACATTAATACAACAACAATGTGTTAATATAAATACAATATTGGTCAATACAATCAGTATATTGAAACATAGTTGATAATTGTTGTGAGTAAACCTTAGAATGTAGTGTGTTGATAATGATATTGTATATTAATGTGTATAATTGTTGCATTAAGATTCCAAATCATGGAATAAATAAGTACAATTAAATGCATATTTTGTATAAATATGAATGTAAATAAGAGTCACAATGTGAAATATAAATATGACTGTATATAACTATATCAATATGATATGGAATAAACTGTAGTTGTTTACATCTTGTTTTCAAGTGACATATCTATGTCCATGCGTCATATATACGGGCCGTTGGACTGCTGTGTGTAGATATATACATGTGAACCCCTCGTTTCATACCTTGCTTTGTTACTGTCTGTGGATTACCTGTGTACACACATCTATTACCATACCATACCTTTCCACTGTACAGGTTCTGGCATGGTGTACGGCTGGTTGGCCCTTAATCTTGCTGTGTGTTACATTGACCTGTGTCTATCTGGCAATTCGCTGGCGTGTCATGTGAGACCTTCTTACTTCTATAGGGACCTGATCCCGTAATTGTGACGTGCTTCCACTGGCCATATATTTCTCTGTCATCTGGGATCTGTGTGTAACCTGTCCTTTCAGGACACTTTCTATTGTTGTTCTTTTTTGGTTACATATATGAGTACTTTGGTATGTTGTGCTATTATTGTGTGTGGAGCATTTCTCCACGGGCCTCTGCTGACACTGGACATATATCCAGCTAGCCTAGCCCGGTCAACAAGTGTGAGCCAACTGAACACAATTCGTACGGTGGCACCTTCTGACAAGTGGGTCGGGTTACAGATGCATAACCGTCGTCAATCCATACTACTAACACACACGTTATTCTATCCACATTCTATGTTTGTTTTATCACATAGCATGTGTTTCTCACTATTTCTAATGGTACATTACATGGCATTGTCTGATTCCATACTTTCAGAGGCTGACAGTTTTGAGACATGTATAATTGACGTGGAGGACACAGCATTAACTTTCCCTGCTGTGAGCGGATCACACACGCACATGCGCACTTGCATTTCCTAATTGTGGGTTACGCGCAGGCGCACATGCATGTCCATATTCTGTTTACATATGTTTACTGGGTCTGTGTGGTTACGTGGTCTGTATTAGTTGTGACTGTTCCGGTAACATATCTCTGATCCGGTTGACGGACGTGTGCGGAACACACTTTCACCTTTACACATGTAACAGTCTTTGCGGCATGGACGCATTACGTACACGTTCACATTTATATGTTCTATAGTCATAATTCAAACGGGACTGCATTCACGTTTGCTGGTTGCTGTGACCACTACACGTTAGCTGTTCTGTCTCATTTATATGCATACCCATGGTACTTAGCTAAATTTACATATCCCCCCACACCCCCCCGCACTCACGTACGTCACAGGCATCCATTCTCCTGCTGGGAAAGGTGCGGTACTACATGTTAAACATTCCTTATTCCCTCCCGCTCATGGCCCAGGATGCATATGTCGTGACCGCAGGGATATTCAGATCACAGGGGCTTATATCCCCTACGCATACAGGCCTTCGATTGTCAGGGTGTTCCTGTGGTGCTTTGGGTTTGGTCTTGTCCGCCTAGTGTACGGAACTGCCCTGACCGTGTATGAATGTCAGACGAGTCACATGGGCACGGTTTGTCCGTGTCTATGATACCATACCCCCCCCCATTATTCCTAACCGTGTGCGCTGATTGGCCGGTGTGTCCGTTGTAGATTCTGTTTTAGTAATTGCACACGGTCTGGTCGACCGGACCTATTTCCATTACTATACCTCGGTATTTATAACCTGTCTCGCTATATTACATGGGTTTAACATTGCGTGACAGCTTTCACTGAGCCACGGACATGTCCGTTGCTTAGTTTGGGGCAGTCCCGCTCTGCTACACACATTTCACATGGCGGAACCGGTTTAACAGCTCAGCAACGGGGACATCAGGCTCTCCGTCACTGTTTAGTATTGAATCGCTATGTTGACTTTGTTTCACATAGCGAGACAGTGTCGACATTGGTAACGGACATCTCGTGCAGTACGTCCACACCACCGCGGGTGCCGTATGTCTGCGGTTGGGCGGCGGACAGGCATTATGCTGTGCCATTATGTCTGGTAATATATGGCTTCTTTCCCTAGATGATATGGCATACTAGCAATGACCCACGTCTGGGTGTGGGTACTGCTGTATTTACCCACGGTTGCCTTTGTGTGGTCAGGAGCGGCCTTAGGTCAAGTGGTGCCCTAGGCAAATGGACTCCATGGTGCCCCCAGCACACCACCCGCTACCCCCATCCTGGTCTACCTACACCAAATAAATACTGGAGAAGTGCCCCTAGTAGAGCAGCGCCCTAGGTGGCTTCCTAGTTGGCCTATGCCTAAGGCCGGCTATGTGTGTGGTCCCTTGGGCATTGGCCTCGGGAATGCACCACGTCTGCCATGGGTATATCTAGCATTACCCGCATCCGGGCGTGGTTTACTGCTATGATGTTCCGTGTGTACGGACACGTGTGTTTGGACAACCTACAATAGCTTCTGCTATTGGCATACAATGCTCTGGGTGGTGCCGGTTACCATACATATGCCTTTCTCAGAAGCCGACTTCACACTTCTAAACACTAGTGTGGTCTCCTTTAAGGCCCCTGAGCCAGTGGTAAACATTACTCAAACCGCTGATTCACTTACATATGCCTTCTACCAGCACCTACAGGACTGCATGGATCAGGAAATCCCATACAAAACTGGGACTCTTTGTACCATGATTGGCCGGTGTGTCCGTTGTAGATTCTGTTTTAGTAATTGCACATGGTCTGGTCGACCGGACCTATTTCCATTACTATACCTCGGTATTTATAACCTGTCTCGCTATATTACATGGGTTTGAACCAAAATAAACACCGCAGATTCAAGATGTAAAGTTTAATCCACAAAAAACACCAATATATTTACTCAAAAGTAAATGCAATCAAACAGAGCACAATATGATTGCTGACAATAGCACCTCAAGTACCATACTTGCAAGAGCCTACTAAGAACAAACAAAAACTGATAACTGAATATAAATTGACAACTGGTGATAAATGTGATCGTAGTAATATTGATTCTAGTGTATCTAACCTTCATGTTACGCAGCTTGGCAGTTTAAAGCAGACACAAATGCGCCAAGCTAAACATGCAAGTGTGCAACGCGTTCTTGAATCGAATGAATGCAATGACTATTCTGCTTATATTGTAGACCGGGCTGTTAACCACTCGGATGGCAGTATTGACATACCTAATGGACAGAGGTCAAGACACAACAGCCCTACACAAAGACTGGACATAACTACACCATTATCAAGCAGTAATATTAATATATCTGACTTGACTTTTGATTTTTCTTTGTATGATTACGATATGGAATGTAAGAGGATAGGTACCAAACCTAAAAGAATGGCACCTACCAAAACTTACTCTAATGTTACGGCTAAAGCTGCTTTTAAAGTACCGAAACCTGACCAGCAACATTTATTAGACAGGGCTGATAATGGACTCACAGAATGTTCTGATAATCTAGACTTGTTTAACAAATTTTTATCTTTTGATTTCAATGTAAATAGTGTTAATGCTTCTGACAATGTTCATTTTTCACAAGAAGGGAACAATAATAAGCGTAATACAACAGTTAGTTTGAAGTCCATGATTTATACCCTTGGGAAGAAATTAAAAACTATCAATGGACTTCAAGTGGACAAAAAGGTTTTACAGAAATGTTAAGATTATAAGATTGTACAAAGGACTTAGATTTTTTAAGTTACCGCTTGGTATAGACTTGACCAATTCTAGTATGACAGAGTTTAATAACTTTTTTGATGAATGTGGGTTTAACTACATAAATATTTTAATGAAATATCATGATGAAAGACTGAGTAAGATTATTCAGGAGGTTGAGGTGCTAAACACACAAATACTAAATGATTTACTGTTTAAGGATTGGGAAAGATTGTACAATAAGCAATATTATGAGGCTAAACAATGGGCCTAAAATTTGTGTAAGAGGAAACTTAACAAAATTAAAAGGGACATTGAGATATACAATAAACAACAAGTCTATGTGTGGCCAAAGAAACAGAATTATTCTGCTAGTCAGAAGTATGCTGCAGGACAGGGATTTCAGGGACATAATGGTGAATACAAGGAAAAAGTAATGGGGACTACTTCACATGCACATGTAGAATATTATGACAAACAGAATTATTCGGATTTTCGGATGTACAAAGAGGGCAATCATCCGCCTTATCAGAAGAGAGGTCCAAATACTTATGTCAAGGGGAAACAGCAAGGGGGTCCACTTCACCGACCATATTAGCTACAAAATTGAATTTATCGAAAACATTTATTACCAATACTGATTCAACAGACAACAATAAATATGAGTTAACCGATAATGACAAAGATCAGGAAATGGTTGTTGAAGGGAAAGTTGTCACATATCGACATTTTAATATTTATAATTATACGGATTTACCTATCAATAAAACATATTTTAATTTGTTTGAGAAGGGTTTAAAATTCATTCCAAATCCTAAATTTTCTTTAACAGATGTACTGATTGATTTTAAAAAATATATCAGGAAAATTAATTTAGAAATATTCTTTAAAGATAAGAACATTAAGGGTGTGAACAATATTGAAGGTAAAGTTAGCGATAGTCACAAATTGTCCATTAAGAGTAAATTTACACCCTTAAATCACCCTACTATTGATACTTTCGACAAGATTGTCACTAGAGAGATATACAGTGGTTATAAACAATTTAAAACAGTAAAAGAGTTTACTAACTTGAATGTGGAAGAAAAAGGGCTTCTCCAATCTTTGAGAAAAAACAATTCTATTAGGCTTATGAAACCAGATAAAGGGGGAGGTATTGCCTTATATGACAATATGACTTATTTACAGAAAATTTATGATATCTTACACAATACGGGAAATTATGAAACCATTTCTAGGAATGAATTACATATTGCCTACCGTAGAATTGATTCTTATATCGAAGAATACCTATTGGATGCAAGAATTACTAATGAGATATACAAATATATTAAAGTTGTATACCCCAAGTTGGCTACTATGGTGGGCATCCCGAAGATTCATAAAAATATTAATAATCCCCCCTTGAGACCTATAGTATCGGGTAGTCATTCAAAAACTTTTAAGATGGGGAAATTTATAGATACAATTCTGAAGAATATATACACCTTTATTCCACATATGGTGAAGGACTCGTGGTGTTTCCTTTCCAAGTATCCAGTCTCTAATATAGAAAATACACATCCCAAATATATTGTCACTATAGATGTGATTGATTTATTTTCGTGTATTCCTAAACAAGAAGGCTTGGAAGCATTTTCAAACAGTTTAAAAAGACACACAGACTTGGAATGGGACACTATTTGCCTATTAACAGAAATGATGTCATTAGTTTTGGAAAATAATTATATTTATTTTGAGGGTGAGTTATTTAAGCAGACTAGGGGAGTGGCTATGGGGGCAGCTTGCGCCCCAATATATGCCAACCTAGTCATGCTTAATTGGGAGGATGAAATATTATTTAAACATCCATCCTTTACTAATGTCACATATTACTCCAGATTTCTGGATGATTTGTACCTATTGTGGAAAGGTAGTGAAGAGGATTTGCTAATTTTCATAGAATATATACAGAATAGCAGTGAGTACCTTAAATTTACGTATGCAATAGATATCAGAGGATTACCATATTTGGACACTTTGGTAATACATGAGGAGGGGAAAATGATATCTAAAATTTATAGGAAGGCCACTTTCTCCAATAATTACTTGGATTACACAAGTTGTCACCCTTTAAAGGTTAAGGATAATGTGTTTAAAGGCCAGTGTATTAGAGCCGCAAGAATGGTATCTGAATATATGGATTTGAAAAATGAATTGGCACTAATACAAAACTACTTTCTAGAACGGGGTTACCCAAATGGAAAGATGACAGAGATAGTGACATATATACTAGAACATTGGGGTACTAGATATAAACCTCTATTGGGTTCAGGAGATATACAAATTCACCCCAATTTGAACAACAAAGGTGTAGGACCAAGTTATCTTAGGGCATGTATTTTACCATACAATATGGGCACTGAGAAAATTCAACAAATTATTTGTAAATTTTGGTATGTAATAAGTAGTGATCAAAATTTGTTCAGTATATTAGGTCACAAACCTAATTTTGTATATAGAATGGGTATGAATATGAAAAAATTATTAGAACAACACCCAGGAGTTAATAAGCAACGTAGTTCTGAACAAGGTAGTAGAAAGTGTGGGGCTTGTAATTATTGCAATTACATATACAATGGTCGTAAGATTGTGTTAAAGAATGGACACAGAAGTACTATTATCTGTAAGAATGGAAACTGTAATACCAAGAATGTTATTTACTTAGCTATATGTGAATTATGTGATGCGTTCTATGTGGGGAGGACTGAACGTAGTCTAAAAAAACGTATATATGATCATTTATACTGTATTAGGAAGAAGGATGTTACCAACGCCTTATACAGACACGTTCAATCCATGGGTGTTGAACACACCTTTAAATTCACAATAATGGAAGAAATTCCTAACAACCCCCTGGGAGGTGATGCTAAGGAATTAATAGCTTTTAGAGAGACATGGTGGCAGTTATATACTGATGCAACTTATCCACCGGGTCTAAATGACAATATATCCATTAAAAGCTTATTAATATAAGCAAATTTATTGGGATAAATAATATTAACTTAGGAAGTTCAGACCATGATATGACAACAGTATTATATTATATTGTATATATTTTGTATTTGTGATTATATATTTTGAACTATTGCATATTTATTATTACATATCCTTATATCAATCAGTATATCAGCTTTATACATTTACATAATAATTATTAAATAATTATTCTCATAAAACGTACATATAAGTTATTAGTATTATATAATGAGTTAGTACTCAATTTGGAATATATTTATATTTATATAAGTGATGTACTTTTTAGAGTAAAGTATTATGTATTGCATATACAATATTTATTATTATTGCCTATGTATTTGTTAATCAGGCTTTAGTAGATAGTTCTGTATTAAGACAGTATAACAGCCTTTTTAAAAAATCTTTTAAAAAATCTTTTAAAATAGAAATCAAGTATATTTAGTTGATAGGAATGCAAAACAATTGGAAATATCTATCTATTATTGTTCTATTATTGTTTTATCAATATTTTAAAAATTAGTTGTATATGTATACAGATGTGCAATACACCTTTAAGTTAGAACAGTTTTTTTAAAAAAATTTTTGGCGCCTAAAAGTTAATTTAAACAGCCAGAACGCTTCATTACGCAGTTCTGAAGAAGACCAACTGTTAAATGGTTGAAAGCGCTAAACAACTGCTGTTAATATATTCCTGTGTGTATGGTACTTGAGGTGCTATTGTCAGCAATCATATTGTGCTCTGTTTGATTGCATTTACTTTCGAGTAAATATATTGGCGTTTTTTGTGGATTAAACTTTACATCTTGAATCTGCGGTGTTTATTTTGGTTCGAGTCGCTCATTGGTGGTTCCGAGGTGTTTCCAGGTGGTTTGCACTTCCAGTCCTGATTTTCAGATATTACATGGGTTTAACATTGCGTGACAGCTTTCACTGAGCCACGGACATGTCCATTGCTTAGTTTGGGGCAGTCCCACTCTGCTACACACATTTCACATGGCGGAACCGGTTTAACAGCTCAGCAACGGGGACATCAGGCTCTCCGTCACTGTTTAGTATTGAATCGCTATGTTGACTTTGTTTCACATAGCGAGACAGTGTCGACATTGGTAACGGACATCTCGTGCAGTACGTCCACACCACCGCGGGTGCCGTATGTCTGCGGTTGGGCGGCGGACAGGCATTATGCTGTGCCATTATGTCTGGTAATATATGGCTTCTTTCCCTAGATGATATGGCATACTAGCAATGACCCGCGTCTGGGTGTGGGTACTGCTGTATTTACCCACGGTTGCCTTTGTGTGGTCAGGAGCGGCCTTAGGTCAAGTGGTGCCCTAGGCAAATGGACTCCATGGTGCCCCCACCACACCACCCGCTACCCCCATCCTGGTCTACCTACACCAAATAAATACTGGAGAAGTGCCCCTAGTAGAGCAGCGCCCTAGGTGGCTTCCTAGTTGGCCTATGCCTAAGGCCAGCTATGTGTGTGGTCCCTTGGGCATTGGCCTCGGGAACGCACCACGTCTGCCATGGGTATATCTAGCATTACCCGCATCCGGGCGTGGTTTACTGCTATGATGTTCCGTGTGTACGGACACGTGTGTTTGGACAACCTACAATAGCTTCTGCTATTGGCATACAATGCTCTGGGTGGTGCCGGTTACCATACATATGCCTTTCTCAGAAGCCGACTTCACACTTCTAAACACTAGTGTGGTCTCCTTTAAGGCCCCTGAGCCAGTGGTAAACATTACTCAAACCGCTGATTCACTTACATATGCCTTCTACCAGCACCTACAGGACTGCATGGATCAGGAAATCCC
Source organism: Protopterus annectens (assembly GCF_019279795.1). Taxonomy (NCBI): domain Eukaryota; kingdom Metazoa; phylum Chordata; order Ceratodontiformes; family Protopteridae; genus Protopterus; species Protopterus annectens. Next base: position 1,663,165,644 of record NC_056744.1, on the reverse strand, counting down.
ATACAAAACTGGGACTCTTTGTACCAAAGCCAAGCATCCGGTCTGGTGGACCCCAGCCATAAACAAGCTCTACAACAAAAGGAGGAAGCTACTACAAGATAGGGCAGAATCCTTGTAAGGTAGAACACCCTTGCTCATTATATGTGAAGAACTACGAGCTATCATAAAATCATCCAAGGCAAATTCGAGAGATAAATCACCAAGGACTCGAAAGACAATCATAAGGCCTTCTTTAGCTATGTTAGACACCTGGGAGGACACTCCCAGATATGCTCAGACTGAGTTCGAAATGATGTGAAGATTACTGAACCTACACACATTGCCAACATACTGGCTGACAGGTTCAGTGCAAACTCCCCCCCCCCACATGGAGAGATATCTATACCAGAGGATTGTAGCCCCCAGAACATCTGTAACGCCCAGGTGGGAAATGCTCTCTCCAAGGCAGTAAACACAGCATCCATGGGACCAGATGGTGTCCCCAGCTGTGTACTCTGTGAACTCAATGAGGAATTAAACCCACAGTTAGGACAGCTGTTTAATCTCAGCCTCACCTCAGGATACGTACCCAAGTAGTGGCGCAAGGCGACTGTAGTCCCACTTCACAAGGGCGGTGCCTCCACTGACCCTGTTAATTACCGTCCCATTAGCTTGACAAGCCTTATCTGCAAAGCCATGGAGAAGGATCATAATGGAACTCATAGATGAAGACATAGGGGACTTGCATACTTTGGATCCAACCCAGTTTGGCTTGGTCAAAGGCAGATCATGCCTTTTAAACTTGGTTGACTTTTTAGGGACAGTCACCAAGGCCATTGATGAGGGTAAGGCAGTCCATACAGCCTACCTCGACCTGGCAAAGGACTTCGACACAATAGCCCCCTCAGGTATCATTGACAGAATCATTAGCTTGAATGTAAACCCACACATCGCAAGATGGGTTGCAAACTGGCTAAGTGACAGAACCCACACAGTCAGAGTTGCTGGCGCCATGTCAGACTCACAGCCAGTCACAAGTGGTGTCCCACAGGGCTCAGTCCTGGGTCCACTCATTTTCAGCATCTACATTTCCAGAGTACAAGCGAACACAGGGGGGTTATGGCTGACAATGTTTGCAGATGACTGCGAACTGGGTGCCATAGTTGGAAACACATCTGACACAGATATCCTTCAGAAGGGCCTCACAGATATGGATAACTGGTGCCAGAGACATGGCCTACAGCTAAATGCCAAGACATGCGTGGTCATACCGTTCGGGAAAAACAAGGTTACCCCTAGCTACCATATAGGTGGCAATCCACTGAGCACAGAGGAAGTTACCAGGGATCTGGGGACTCAGGTTGTCAGTAACCGTTCGTTCGACACACACATTGCTAAAGTAGTTAGGTAGACCTTCTACATTGCCCACCTGATCATGAAGGGATTCACATCTAGATCAGGGGAGGTCATCGTCCCCCTGTACTCATCACTCATTAGACCTATGATTGAGTACAATGCCCCATTCGGAATGTATCTGACCAGACACCTGCAGCAGCTGTAAAGGCCCCAACAGTTCATCGCCAAACGGATGCAGGGTCTCAGGAATATGTGGTATGCTGCCCGACTGAAAGGACTCCAGCTCTATTCAGTTGCATACCACTTGCTCAGAGGTGACCTGTGCCTGACATACAAGGCCATGTCGAACCCAGATTTGATGTCTATGCTTCACCTAAAGAATCTAGATCCCTCAGAACCACAAGGGCAGGTGACTTAAACCTTGACACGGTCATTCATAGAATGTGCTGGAGGGACAGTTTCATCACCCAGAGACTCACTATGCTGTGGAACAACACCCCAGTACATGTGAGGCAGAGCACCTCGCTGGCCTTGTTCAAGAGGAATCTTGACCAATGGATGGGAGATTGCAGATATACCCCAGGGATTACTTCAGTGTCACTGCTTGACAGAGGTACAGCAATATAATAGGCATAGTTTTCTTCATACTGAAGGGGTGGCGAAGGCAACATAACTATGGGCTAGGCTTATAGATGCCCTTGGGCGGATAGCCTACTATGTACCTATGAACCTATGAACCTATGTTCATAGTTTGTCCCATTCACACTTGTCTATCCCCTGTCCTCATTCATACGTGGATATTTCTGTGGCACATGATTGAACTATGTATTACCTGCAGGTATGCTGTGTACAGTGCACATATGTCATGGTTGATTACAGTGTATCTGTGTACCTACCTCTGTGATACTGAGGACTACCACACATCCTTCGCAGCATTACATGCATATGTCCATACTATTATTCGTTGGCCTGTGGGGGGTTGTCAGGGCGACGGTTACACGTGTCCCTGTTTGTGCACGCATCGTGGTGGTCTTTGACCAGCCTCCATTGCTATCGTGGGATGGGCGGTGGTGTTGGTGTGTGTTTGGGTTGTGTTTCCACTGCCGATACGTCAGTGGGGGGTGGGGTTGGCACATGTTCCTCTTTGCAGGGGGCCCCATCCTGGACATTTGTGTCATGCGTCGACACTTGGCACGTGCCATATGTCCTGTGATATTCCCACAGTCGTGTATGCCTTCCTGCATTACTACTGCGTGTTACTGGCAGTTTGTATCTGGTACGCATGGCTATTATGTTGGATAGCTTAGCCTATTCCCATGATATGACATACCCATTCATCCAGGCATATACGTGTTATTCAATCCTTTGCATTGGCCGTGGGTGTTTGGCCATCCGGCACAACTATTATCTACGTGTGATGTCCCACCTTCACCTTCTGTGCATGTGGCACCCTGTTGGGGTGTCCTGCTTGGTGGGTGGATGTTCCGCCCTTTGTGTTGTGTTTGACATGTCTGCATAGCTAATCATCGGTACACTGGCTGCACATACTGCTTTGTCCAGATGTGTACAGTTATGGACACCATGGCATGTGAACGCCTATGGGGTTTTGACAGGTCCATACCACATGCGGGATCTACGCATTCTGCCGACACATTCACATGCAGCCATTTGGATATCAGTACCTGAGGTGGGATGTTGACATGTGGGGTACATATTTGCACGCGTGGCACTGCCTAGGACAATACTTCATACTACATTTGAGGTATACCCACTGTGTGTTGGTGTGCAGCTGCGCAAGGCTGCTAGCTGGGTTGGGTGGATGGTCGTACATGGGTGCGGGTTACGTGCTATGACGGGGCTGTTGTGTATTACATTTGCATGCATGGGTTCTGCTTCTGGATATTACGCTTCGGCATACGCCATCCTATGTGTATGCGATGGGCACGTTGCTGGGTGTAGTACATGTTGCTATGCACATGTTTGTCTGTGTTTAGGGTATCTGGTTTCCTTCTGGTTGTTATATAGACACGGCTGCCCGGCTGTGTACTCTCACTACTGCTGGTGACCATGCCCATGGAGCTACTTGTGTGTAGGTGCGGCGCTGACATGCTGCGGTACACCTTCACTGGGTATGCCCACTGACAGTGCATTGCGTGACGGACACGGTATTACGCGTATCCTTTGTTCCTTGGACGGGTACAATTTGGACGTCGTGGGTTAATGTTTGGTTCTAGACGGGTACAATGTTGCATACTCTGCGTACGTTTCATTATCCACGGACACTGGCTGGTGCGGTTACTATTGCAGGCGGCCTGTGACAGTCAGCACTTTAGGTTGCTCCTCGCCTGCCGGCTTGGCCACGCCTACGGGCGCATCCTACTTGGGCTCGCGCACGTGCCCTCTGCACGTGGTTGTGGTTGTGGCACGCACTCATTACTATGCATGTGGCGCTGCTACGCCGATTATACACTGCACTGCCGGCGCACGCCTTACACCGGCCTTGCGCCGAGCTTCATGAATCCGGGGGATTGTTTTCTTATTTAGAACTAGCCTGTAAAATTTTATACATACATTAATAAGTAAGCAGACACACATATTCCATGTGAAATTGTAGTTTCATTTATTTCATAAAATAAAGAAACAAGCAAGCAGACACACAGGTTCTATGTGAAGTCATAGTTTTTTTTACCTGAGTGTCTCATAATTGATATATCTAGGCATCAATATTTTTTTTTAATATAATGTAACAGTTTTACAGTGAAACAGGGTAAATTTCAACCGAGAGCAAATGTAACACTTTGCTGCAATTTGCTGATGAAGTGCAACAGTGTAAGATGTCTGCAATATACACTCAATAGTTTAAAAACACCATTGCACATAAAAATTAAATAAAAATGGAGACATCCTTCTATGTTTAACATGTTTAAAAGCCCATGTTCGCACTCCTGTTTGCTGCCTTTCCTGTAACTAGTCTAGTCCAGATACAGATTTGCTGTATCTAGGACGGTTTGTAAGGTTCTGAGTGGTGCCAAAGTCTGCTCTTCAATTTTTGCCTTAGATCTGCTAGTTCTCTCTTCTCCTGCACTTTTACAAGCTTATTAGCCTAGCACTTTACCAGACTTCTTGCAGCAATTATTGTGGCACACAAAAGTGCTACCAACACTAAACATTCTACAAGGAAACATCTCCAGTACTTATTAATACCCACCCCTCCAGGCATGTCTAAAGGTCAGTTTCCTGTGCTTTCTTTTATTAACATGGTGAACATGGATATCCTGAGACAGTGTAGAAACTGCCTCATGTACACCGACAACCCTCTCCTCTTACCTCCCAGCACTCAGACTTGCGAGAGCTGCACTTGTACATCCAAATTGGAAGCCACACACTCTGCAGCCAAGACCGGAGTAGCTGGTCAAGAGGAGAAGGTCAACACTTGCACCACACCACATGGAACACATAGCTCTCCAGAACACACACCAGCACTGCCTTCACATAATGTACCCAAACAGCAAGTGGTGGGTCTCAGTAAAAATCTAATCAAACAGCAGAGACCTACAAGGCAGAAAATGCACTTGACCACCACAACACAACACTAATCACGAGACACATAACTCTCCTAAACAGTGTGCCACTCAACCAAAGCCCCTAAGGCAAAACAGCATGCCCAACATGCTAGTCATAGGTGACTCGATAGTGAGGCACACTGATATCAAAATCACTAGGTTGAATAAGGAGAAAGTAACAGTCAGCTGCCTCTCAGGTGCCAGGATATACCACATAACAGACGCACTCAGGACCCTTAACAACAGGTACATATATGACTCTGTCAGTGTACATGTGGGTGTGAATGACCTGAGATATACCTCCCTGAACTACTTGAAAAGAGACATGGAGGAGCTCTCGGATTATGTAGCCCAGGCAGTTATGACCCTAGCCCTGAGCAGAATCCTACCATCACCCAGAATGATACCACAGTATAAGCAGAAACTGATTGATTTCAACAATTGGCTAAGCTTCTGGTGCCATTCTAAGGGGATCCATTAGCTGTCTGCCTTGGATGACATGAGTGACAGACCTCGATGCTTTGCCAGAGATGGCCTGCATCTGTCACCTCTGGGTTTCCGGATACTGGCCTAGGCTTTTGCCACCCATATAGTGCCTTTTTAGGCAGTGTTCCAAATTCCAAATTACCACTGTAACAGCTACAAACAATGGAAATCTGAGGATCATGCTGCTCAGTGCTAGAAGTCTAAATCTCAAAATGCACTCTCTCAAAGCACTCCTTAAAATGGAGAACATCGACATTTTTGCTGTAACAGCGACTTGGTTTAAAGCAGCAGAAAGCATCTCTGAAGTACCAGGCTATAACTCATTCCACACCTTTCGGCCCCAGAACTTGGACTGAAGCTCAAAAGGGGGTGGTGTTTCCATATTCATAAAGGGTGCACATAGCTCCAGACTGGTAGTCCAACATAATTCATCAGAGATACTACAGGTACAGCTAACATTGGGTAAGACAGCGATTCAGGTCATAGCCTGCCTTAGGTCCCCAACCATGTCCCAAGACCCATATTCCAAGTTCCAAAGCACCCTGGAGAATATTAAGGTCCAACCTAACACTCTCATAATGGGTGACTTCAACTACCCCTCCATTAACTGGGGAAACTACTCATGTAACAATACACTTGCCCAACGTTTCCTGGAATTCATTAATTCCAATGCCCTGGACCAACTCGTTCTTACCCCCACTAAAGATAGCAACATCCTCGACCAGGTCATTACCAACATGGGCAACCATTGTTCTACACCAATAGTCAACTCCTCCATGGTTAGATCCGACCACAAACTAATGACCTTGGAAATCCACATACATCCCACCCCCCGCAAAGGTAACCAATCATGAAAAACTTCTCCAAAGCTAACTTTGAGATCCTAAAAACAGAAGTGGGTAACTTCACGGCACCCATGCAAATGAAGAATAGTTGGATGACTGCCAAATCATACACCAATGCACTGTACAAACACATACACAAATGCATGGATCTCACCATACCCAATAGAACCAAGACACTCTCCTACAAAAAAAGCAAGCCAATCTGGTGGTTCCCTGCCATAAACAAACTCTACAACAGAATGAGGAAGCTGGTACGGAATAAGGTGAAGTCCCAAGATTGGAAAAACTCCCTTATCAGCCTCAAGAAAAAGTTGAGAACCGTCATCAAATCCTCTAAAACTAGCTATTAAAACAGACTAGCAGCAGATAGTAAAGACAACCACAAGGCCTTCTATAGTTTTGTAAAGAATCTTTACGGCAATACCCAGATTTGCTCTGAGCTACTGCACAATGGTACCTCCTATAATGAGCCAACAGATATTGCCAATATACTGGCAGACAGATTCAATGCCAACTTTACCCCTGAAAAGGACCTATCACATTAACAGGAGATTGCCAGGCACCCAGTATTACTGCTGCGCAGGTTGAAAATTACAGTTGTGTACACTTACCATAAATGCAGATGTTCAAGTGTATTCACTATTGCAGTCATCACATTTGGGTTATCCCTGCCAGGGTAGCCCTCAGTCGGCCCAAATACCAGAGACTTAGTATTTATGCATTGTTTGCTGTCACTTGAGGACTGACGTCAGATCATCAGTAATATAAAGTAAGGCAGTTGAAGCCATTACATCAGTTTTTCTTGCCCCTAACCTGTCAGGAGCCCCCAAGTAGGAGACCAGGTTCTGGTGGAAGAACCCCACCAGTGGAAAATAAATACCAATAAGTCCCTTGTAAGGAAAGGAGAATAACAATTTAGAACGGTAATAAAAGGAGAAAGAGAAGAAAGGGGGATGGAGGGAGGGAAACCAGAAATGCAACAGTGAACACACTCTAACATCTACATTTATGGTACGTGTACACAACTGTACTATGTTCTTCGTGCTTCACTGTTGCAGTCATCACATTTGGGCTGATTCCCAAAGCTGAGGAAAAGGGTGGAGGCAGTCAAGGAAACTAGGGGCTGGCTAGAATGCCCTACAAGACTGCAGAGGCAAATCCTGCCCTGGATTTGGAGAAGAGAGGCAGGTGATAATGCCTGGTAAAAGTGTGAACAGATGTCCAGGTGGCAGCCTCCAGGATGTTGCTGATGGGGACTCCTCTGTGGAAAGCTGCAGAAGTTGAGGCTGCTCTGATGGAGTGTGTCCTGACCCCCTTGGGGGGAGGCTTTACATGCTGTTTGTAGCAGAAATGGATGCAGTGTACTATCCATTTGGAAATGGTTTGTTTGGAGATGGCTTTGCCTTATGCCCCTGTAGCAAAGCTAACCAGCAATTGATCGGACTTCTGAAGGATTTAGTCCTGTCTAGATAGAATCTGAGCTGTCTGTGCACATCTAGAGAGTGAAGAATCCTTTCCCCCTTGCTCTGGGGATCAGAAAAAAAGGTGGACAAATGGATGGATTGTTTGAGAGCCACACTGGACAACACATTGGGCATGAAGCATGGGTTAGTTCTGAGGGATACCCTATCTGTATGGAAGATGATGAAGGGTTCCACAGCCATGAGTGCTTGCAGCTCCGAGACTATTCTGGCTGAAGTGATGGCCAGAAGAAATATGTCTTCCAGGAGAGAAATGTTAGCTCTGCAGAAGCAGCTGATTCCAAAGGGGGAAGGGTTAGCTTTTTCAATACAAAGTTAATGTCCCAAGCTGGTGTTGGTGCCCTTCTGGGTGGCCTCAGGTTGCTAGCCCCGCTTCGTAACTGTTTGATGAAAGGGTGTGATAAAAGCGGCTGCTCAGCGGAAAAATGAGCAGAAATAGCAGAAGTGTGAATTTTTATAGAGGAGAAAAAGAGGTCACTGTGTAGTAGGTCAGCTAAGTAATCCAGGATGAGAGGGAAAGAGGGCTGTGCCATATTGTCTCCCTTAGCCTGGATCCAGGTGCAGAACCTTTTCCATTTATCAGCATAGGTCTTTCTGGTGTAAGGACATCTGACATCACGGATAACATCCAGAACCTGTTTACTGAGGTAGAGATGACCGCAGGATCCTTAGACAAAGAGGAGTATTGTGGCATACTGGATTCTGAAAGGGTCTCGGTAGCAACCTGCAAATCAACAGAAATGGGCATCGGGGGCTGTGAAAGTGCCTCACTGAGTACAGGAGAACTGACTACTAGCTTAACGTAAGCGTCGTTGGTAGGTTTGGACCTGTGTTGTCTGTCTCTGTCTTTATCTTTACGTTTTTTCAGAAGATCTGCTGTTGAATGGCTTACCGAAGCCATATTGGAATTTGAGGACTGTAAGTGAAAATATCTGGCTACAATAAGGGCCCGGCGATGGATAGTTCTGGCATTGAACAAAGCACAGAAGCGACAATGAGGGATGTTGTGGTCTGGGCCTAAACAAGTGAAGCAGTAAGTTTGTCCCACACAATCACCATGTGGTGTGATGGGCACCCTGTCCACATCAGGCAGGGTAGCTACCTACACCTTTGCATGCACAACCTGGTCAGCTGGATGGTTAACAGCACATACAGCCATGGGATACCACCTGTGTCCCTGTTGGATGGGGACATCAGCTGCTGCCTTGCATGCACATGCACTTGCAGGCTTAGATGTGGCCTAGAGATATGGCTGCTCAGGGGCCATAGCCTAGGAACCAGGTATGGTACCAGGAACATCTTATATGTTCAGACTGCTGTTTCTGTTTATGTCTTGCACCATGGAGCTCAGGTTGTGACTCAAAAGGGTCTCTCAACCTCCCACTTGCAATTAACAAGTACACAAACAAACAGCTGAATAAAGAAATAAGGGGAAAAACATTAAATGATTTCAAACAGCGATTAACTTTAATTCCTGGTACCTTGGAGAGTACAGTGCACATCTATTTGTTGTTTTTATTACATACTGAAACAAACAAATGGTTGTTAACAGATACCTTGTTATGTGTGTATATAGTTGGTAGTCTTACAGTACATAAATCACAGTAGGGGGTATTCAGACAGGAAAAATAGCACACTGTGCAAAGCTAAACTATGCATTCAGTGTTGATGTGCAGGGCATGTGCAATTGAGAGGTATCTATAGCACAATCATGGTAGTATAAAAATTGGTGTGGTCAGTAGTTTATATTAATGACCATATAATGACATTCAAATGAGAGTGCTTACAGAAATGCATTCATCAATTAACTGATGTTTTTGTCTGCATATATATTCTATATGCAGCATGTACATTTGTAAGATACCTGGTAATTGTATATTCTTTTGATAAGTTTATCGGTATATAGTAAGTATGTAGTTCAAAAAACCATTAATAAACATAACCAGCTAAACCCAGGCACTGTTGAGTGAGCTAAGCTCCATGGTTAAGAAGCACCATGCTATATACCCCAGAGAGCATTTATGACTTCCAGGCTAGTCATTCAGAATATTACTGAATACAGACCATGTCTAGTATTGCTTGACATGCACAGGAAGTTTTATTCAGTAAGTATAGGATTCCTTGTGATAGAAGTCTGTTGTGCCAGCCATTTTCCATTTCTGTCTATAAAAGATTACAGTCTTTGTTGTTGGTGTTCATGGTGGTGTGCATGTTGCATAGCTGTTAGAGGTCAAGCAGGGTTGAATGGGCCATGTACCATATGGATGGACAGCAGTCTGTCTGCTGAAGAATGGCATACAGAGCAAGAACTGCACATTTCAAAAATACCATTTGAACCCTTGATATAAGTATCACCATGAACAGTAGGCAACATTAAGGGTTGTGGAAGAGTGTACAGCTTAGCAAACTTTGTGGACTCAGTGTAAATATCATAATTTGGGCTTTAACTCACATTTTACGTTATGCTTTGATACCACAATACATCGCAGGTAATGTCAGCATGTTCCAGGAGGTGATATACAAGACAGGTGTTTCCATTCACATGGAAGGTGGAGAGATTAAGGTCACAAAGTTTAGAATGAGAGATAGTATCGAAGGCCTTAGAAAGATTGAGAAACAGATAGGAGACAAGTAAGTTGTTGTTATGGGCTTCAGCTATTGTTTGGTTGAAAGAGAGTAATGCAGTGGCAGTGCTATGGTGGGGTCTGAGGCCATGTTGGATAGGGTTAAGGAGGTTGTTGTCAAGAATGTTTGATTAGCTGACAATGGATGCACTTTTCCAAGATTTTGGATGGGGGGGGGCAGGATAGCAATAAGTCTAAAGTTAGAGGGATCAGTAGAATTTCCACCTTTATGGAGAGGGATTGTATAAAAGGATTTCCATATCTCTGTGGCAAGGGCTTCTGAAATGGAATGATTGATAAGAATAGTGACAGGGTAAGGCAATGGATTGTTCAGCTATTTTTAGGAAATGGGAGAGTAGCTTGTCAGCAGAGGGGTACCTGAAGGGTAGACTGGGTAGAGGACAGATTAAGGTGTGATTGTGACTGTTTAGTGTTAGGTTAGGGGACAAATTTACTGTGTGTGTGTGTGTGTGTGTGTGTGTGTGTGTGTGTGTGTGTGTGTGTGTGTGTATACACGTGCAAATGTGTGATGAGAGACACAACTGTCTTCTGTAGTGGTAGTGTTATGGCAACAGCTTATTTTTTTTGTTTAAGACGCAGGCTAGCATTATGGACAGGGTTATCGTGTGTTACTACTGTGACACAAGGAGGCTTTGCTGGTTACAATGGATCCAATAATCTAAAAACTCTTATACATCCATAAACCAGATAGCTCATACCACAGATGTACATCTATTCCCACAAATAAATGCACATGATGGAGGTATAGATTTACAACACAGTGATTACCCACCTTTCTAGAACAAACTAGCTCTCCCAGTTTAACAGTGTGACACACTTTCTGCATTTAAAAAGGAAAACTAGTTGGGTATTCATAAATTCATCAGGCCTAGCCCTTCTTGAAAAGGGAGGACTGGCAAAGCTGAAACGTCTTTGCAGCTCAATTGATTTGCATCTCCTATGAATCTATGACACATGACTAAGTTACGGCCTTCTATGGAAGCAGAGTTAGTAGGCATAACATGCTTAGGCCTGTTTTCCTGGTGACTATTGGGTGACAGGAATGGAGCTGCAGTTTGTGGAAGTGGAGAAGGAGTCTTGTCTGCTCTGAAGGCTGAGATATTTTACAGTGTGTCAAGAAGACTTGTACAAAAGGTATATGCATGATATTTTTACAGATAGTGTGTGCACTGGTGAGTGCATTGCAAGACCATAACATGTTTACATGACTACAGCAAAAAAGGTATAGAAGTCAAAATAGTGTGATGTACTTTTTCCTTTTGTGTTTCAGGCCATCTTCAGACTTAACCCAACTCATACATTTAGAGCATTAAAATAAATATGTTTCCTCTCATGCCAACCTTTGTTTCGCAACTGTTCTCAAAAATAAGTTAATTGAAAGTCAGGGAAACCACAAAGATCAGCTGCCCAAGAGATTTGTGGTTCTCCTGACTTTCACTGAACTTATTTTTTCACATCTGTTCCAACTGTGTTACAAGCCTATAAATATGGCTCTTACAAATGTAGACATAGCTTTATTATCATTTTCTGCAGATATCAATCTCCACTGAAAATTCATTTTCTTGAACTTTGTTAAATTAACCAAAACATTGACTAAATATATAAAAATAGTCGCACAATTTTCAGTTTGTGGTAAAAGACATCCAAGTCAATTGGTTTGCATGTTAATTATTCTAAAATTGCTACAGTCATCCTTGGCTTTCTATTGTGTTTTTGATCTTGGACATACTGGATTAAACAATGGGTGCCAGCAGAGGTGAAAATGGTCTTATTCAACTTGATGAGGTGCTAAGTGCATTGGTTTCTGGATTGGCATTGACTTTCATTTCACTGAATGAGACATTCAAATGCTAAGCTGTTAAATGTCTTTTGCAATTGAATGTATGTATTTATCTGAATGTGTTAGCCAGTGTTATCTATTCATGCATTCATTACAAAGTAGTAAAGTCAGATATTGTCTAGGTGCATCATGTGGACAGACAACGCTTGGCTTAATTGTTTGGGGGTAGGTATGCTGGTTTATGAAATAATGTGTGTGTCACTTTCTACAGAATTCTGCTTAGTTGTGGAAGTTACAGTCATAAGGGAAGGTTTAACAAGAGATTATTACAGTCTTTTTTTATTAAATTAATACTGTTTTTTTTAACAATTTTACTTTTCGTGGTTGGTGACACTGGAATTATAAATGACTGTCACAATTTGCTGTAGGTGACTTGAATTTTGAAGTAAGTTTTGCAGATAATGGCAATATTCTGCTGGTTAAGCTGTTCTGTAGAATCTGTGCAAGCCATCTGGAGATGCAGTCAACATTGTAGGAGATGGTTGCTCAAAGAATTAATGGGACTTGTTTAGACTAGACACTTGGGCATTCTAGGTAAGTGAACATTTTTATGTTTGGGAGATTCTAATTTAGACTGTATGTTATTGATGTAATCTCTTGTGTTTTGATTTCATTACTGGAGAAATTTAAGTGGACAGTATGTATTTCATGTACTTGTTTCCATCTTGCATGGTTTATATAGTGTAAAGCTTTGTATTATAGGTTTAATTCTACACAGATTCCTAGTTTTCCAGCTCTCTGAATGTGCAGTAATTTAGGTGTGTGTTTGTGTTAATAGAGAAATGTTATCTCCATTGCTAACTGCCTTTTTTTTCATTGATGGCGTGGGAGTCCTATTTTCTAGGAGGTTTGCCATGTTCATTTTGCTTTGCTCTGCTGGGTTTGAGCTCAACCGAGATGATGTGGTCATTGTTGAAGGTTTTTGTGGGGCTTATTAGTTATGTATTTTTTATACAACATTTATTGTGTTTTCCTTTTGTGAACAGTGACCATAAGTTTAGAATTAGTTTGGTTGTGGGGTGCTGCATGTGAAAGTGATTATGGCCATGTTTTATTGCTCAAATACTAGGTAGTTTTTTCTGCTGGCTCAATTGAAGGAACAGTCCACTTCACACATAGATATGGCTCCAGTGAGACATTCTTGTACATGCTTACAAGCCTACTGTAGGATGCTACAGGTTAGTTGTATGTTTTTATGTACATGTTTACACTCCTACTGTGGATGCTACAGGTTACTTGTATGTTTTTATGTAACATGCTTACAAGCCTACTGTAGGATGCTACAGGTTAGTTGTATGTTTTTATGTACATGTTTACACACCTACTGTAGGATGCTACAGGTTAGTTGTATGTTTTTAAGTACATGCTTACAAGCCTACTGTAGGATGCTACAGGTTAGTTGTATGTTTTTATGTACATGTTTACACACCTACTGTAGGATGCTACAGGTTAGTTGTATGTTTTTATGTACATGCTTACAAGCCTACTGTAGGATGCTACAGGTTAGTTGTATGTTTTTATGTACATGTTTACACACCTACTGTAGGATGCTACAGGTTAGTTGTATGTTTTTATGTATGAGATTATTTTGATTCTCTTTCATTATTTATGTCAATTCTTGAATTTGGAGTTTATGTTGTAGGAAGAAATAAGTATGACTGATGCATTCAGTGCATTGTTGTGCCATGATTTGTACATAACTAGTAGATTCATATGTTTATACTAGACTAATGACCACCAGAGTCTTTACAAGTCCAAAATCATGTATAACTTTTAAATATTACTCTAATTCACATTAGTAGGAGGAAAATGGATTTTCATCACCATGGATTTCCTAAAGACTGACTCTAATGTCTGACATTATGGACCAACTGTAGTCTTCAGTGATTTACCAGAAGACATTTTATAATGAGAAGGGTAAATAATATAAGGCAAAATCGGTTATATACCAGTGTAGTGCCTCGCAGGATGCGCAGTAGCAAACACCGCCCCCGACCGCCCATAACTACTATGACTTTCATCAAAGATAACATTACCGGTAAACAGAGTCAATTGCAATGTATTTTATAAGTAAAACCAGCATAACTTTACCGGTCAATTACATAGAGTCAAGTACTCATAATAATGCAATAACCAGTTACTGATAAACACGTACGTACACGACATGTATTTTATAATTAAAACCAGCATAACTACTCTGACTTTTACAAGAGATAACATTTTCCGGGGGCCCCCTTTTTGTGTTGGGGTTTTTGGGGGGGGGGACCCCAATGTCTGCATAGCTAATCAGCCGGTACAGTGGCTGCACATACTGCTTTGTCCAGATGTGTACAGTTATGGACACCATGGCATGTGAGCGCCTATGGGGTTTGACAGGTCCATACCACATGCGGGATGTCGCATTCTGCCGACACATTCACATGCAGCCATTTGGATATCAGTACCTGAGGTGGGATGTTGACATGTGGGATTACATATTTGCGTGGCACTGCCTGGGACAATACTTCATACTACATTTGAGGTATACCCACTGTGTGTTGGTGTGCAGCTGCGCGGGCTGCTAGCTGGGTTGGGTGGATGGTCGTACATGGGTGCGGGTTACGTGCTATAGCGGGGCTGTTGTGTATTACATTTGCATGCATGGGTTCTGCTTCTGGATATTATGCTTGGCATCGCCGTCCTATGTGTCACGATGGGCACGTTGCTGGGTGTAGTACATGTTGCTATGCACATGTTTGTCTGTGTTTAGGGTATCTGGTTTCCTTCTGGTTGTTATATAGAACCACGGCTGCCCGGCTGTGTACTCTCACTACTGCTGGTGACCATGCCCATGGAGCTACTTGTGTGTAGGTGCGGTGGCGTTGACATGCTGCGGTACACCTTCACTGGGTATGCCACTGACAGTGCATTGCGTGGCGGACACGGTATTACCGTATCCTTTGTTCATGGGCGAGGTACAATTTGGACCGTGGGTTAATGTTTGGTTCTCGTTTTGTGTGAAGCGGGTACAATGTTGCATACTCTGCGTGCGTTTCATTATCCACGGACACTGGCTGGTCGCGGTTACTATTGCAGGCGACCTGTGACAGTCAGCACTTTGGTTGCTCCTGCGCCTGCCGGCTTAGCCGCCTACGGGCGCATCTGCTGGGCTCGCGCATGTGCCCTCTGCGTGGTTGTGGCGGCGCACTCATTACTATGCATGTGGCGTTGCGCCATTATACACTGCACTGCGGCGCCGCCTTACACCGCCTTGCGCCCGAGCTTCATGAATCGAGTTGTTTTCATATTTAGAACTAGCCTGTAAAATTTTATACATACATTAATAAGTAAACAGACACACATATTCCATGTGAAATTGTAGTTTCATTTATTTTATAAAATAAAGAAACAAGCAAGCAGACACACAGGTTCTATGCGAAGTCCTAGTTTTTGTACCTGGGTGTCTCATAATTGATATATCTAGGCATCAATAGTTTTTTTTAATATAATGTAACAGTTTTACAGTGAAACAGGGTAAATTGCAACCGAGAGCAAATGTAACACTTTGCTGCAATTTGCTGATGAAGTGCAACAGTGTAAGATGTCTGCAATATACACTCAATAGTTTAAAAACACCATTGCACATAAAAATTAAATAAAAATGGAGACATCCTTCTATGTTTAACATGTTTAAAAGCCCATGTTTGCACTCCTGTTTGCTGCCTTTCCTGTAACTAGTCTAGTCCAGATACAGATTTGCTGTATCTAGGACGGTTTGTAAGGTTCTGAGTGGTGCCAAAGTCTGCTCTTCAATTTTTGCCTTAGATCTGCTAGTTCTCTCTTCTCCTGCACTTTTACAAGCTTATTAGTCTAGCACTTTACCAGACTTCTTGCAGCAATTATTGTGGCACACAAAAGTGCTACCAACACTAAACATTCTACAAGGAAACATCTCCAGTACTTTTTAATACCCACCCCTCCAGGCATGTCTAAAGGTCAGTTTCCTGTGCTTTCTTTTATTAACATGGTGAACATGGATATCCTGAGACAGTGTAGAAACTGCCTCATGTACACCGACAACCCTCTCCTCTTACCTCCCAGCACTCAGACTTGCGAGAGCTGCACTTGTACATCCAAATTGGAAGCCACACACTCTGCAGCCAAGACCGGAGTAGCTGGTCAAGAGGAGAAGGTCAACACTTGCACCACACCACATGGAACACATAGCTCTCCAGAACACACACCAGCACTGCCTTCACATAATGTACCCAAACAGCAAGTGGTGGGTCTCAGTAAAAATCTAATCAAACAGCAGAGACCTACAAGGCAGAAAATGCACTCGACCACCACAACACAACACTAATCATGAGACACATAACTCTCCTAAACAGTGTGCCACTCAACCAAAGCCCCTAAGGCAAAACAGCATGCCCAACATGCTAGTCATAGGTGACTCGATAGTGAGGCACACTGATGTCAAAATCACTAGGTTGAATAAGGAGAAAGTAACAGTCAGCTGCCTCTCAGGTGCCAGGATACACCACATAACACACGCACTCAGGACCCTTAACAACAGGTACAAATATGACTCTGTCATTGTACATGTGGGTGTGAATGACCTGAGACATACCTCCCTGAACTACTTGAAAAGAGACATGGAGGAGCTCTCGGATTATGTAGCCCAGGCAGTTATGACCCTAGCCCTGAGCAGAATCCTACCATCACCCAGAATGATACCACAGTATAAGCAGAAAATGATTGATTTCAACAATTGGCTAAGTTTCTGGTGCCATTCTAAGGGGATCCATTAGCTGTCTGCCTTGGATGACATGAGTGACAGACCTCGATGCTTTGCCAGAGATGGCCTGCATCTGTCACCCCTGGGTTTCCGGATACTGGCCTAGGCTTTTGCCACCCATATAGTGCCTTTTTAGGCAGTGTTCCAAATTCCAAATTACCACTGTAACAGCTACAAACAATGGCAATCTGAGGATCATGCTGCTCAGTGCTAGAAGTCTAAATCTCAAAATGCACTCTCTCAAAGCACTCCTTAAAATGGAGAACATCGACATTTTTGCTGTAACAGCGACCTGGTTTAAGGCAGCAGAAAGCATCTCTGAACTACCAGGCTATAACTCATTCCACACCTTTCGGCCCCAGAACTTGGACTGAAGCTCAAAAGGGGGTGGTGTTTCCATATTCATAAAGGGTGCACACAGCTCCAGACTGGTAGTCCAACATAACTCATCAGAGATACTACAGGTACAGCTAACATTGGGTAAGACAGCGATTCAGGTCATAGCCTGCCTTAGGTCCCCAACCATGTCCCAAGACCCACATTCCAAGTTCCAAAGCACCCTGGAGAATATTAAGGTCCAACCTAACACTCTCATACTGGGTGACTTCAACTACCCCTCCATTAACTGGGAAAACTACTCATGTAACAATACACTTGCCCAACGTTTCCTGGAATTCATTAATTCCAATGCCCTGGACCAACTCGTTCTTACCCCCACTAAAGATAGCAACATCCTCGACCTGGTCATTACCAACATGGGCGACCATTGTTCTACACCAATAGTCAACTCCTCCATGGTTAGATCCGACCACAAACTAATGACCTTGGAAATCCACATACATCTCACCCCCCACAAAAGTAACCAATCATGAAAAACTTTTCCAAAGCTAACTTTGAGCTCCTAAAACAGAAGTGGGTAACTTCACGGCACCCATGCAAATGAAGAATAGTTGCATGACCACCAAATCATACACCAATGCACTGTACAAACACATACACAAATGCATGGATCTCGCCATACCCAATAGAACCAAGACGCTCTCCTACAAAAAAAGCAAGCCAATCTGGTGGTCCCCTGCCATAAACAAACTCTACAACAGAATGAGGAAGCTGATACAGAATAAGGTGAAGTCCCAAGATTGGAAAAACTCCCTTATCAGCCTCAAGAAAAAGTTGAGAACCCTCATCAAATCCTCTAAAACTAGCTATTAAAACAGACTAGCAGCAGATGGTAAAGACAACCACAAGGCCTTCTATAGTTTTGTAAAGAATCCCCACGGCAATACCCAGATTTGCTCTGAGCTACTGCACAATGGTACCTCCTATAACGAGCCAACAGATATTGCCAATATACTGGCAGACAGATTCAATGCCAACCTTACCCCTGAAAAGGACCTATCACATTAACAGGAGATTGCCAGGCACCCAGTATTACTGCTGCGCAGGTTAAAAATTACAGTTGTGTACACTTACCATAAATGTAGATGTTCAAGTGTATTCACTGTTGCAGTCATCACATTTGGGTTATCCCTGCCAGGGTAGCCCTCGGTCGGCCCAAATACCAGAGACTTAGTATTTCTGCATTGGTTGCTGTCACTTGAGGACTGACGTCAGGTCATCAGTAGTATAAAGTAAGGCAGTTGAAGCCATTACATCAGTTTTTCTTGCCCTAACCTGTCAGGAGCCCCCAAGTAGGAGGCAAGGTTCTGGTGGAAGAACCCCACCAGTGGAGAATAAATACCAAGATGTCCCTTGCAAGGAAAGGAGAATAACAAGTTAGAATGGTAATTAAAGGAGAAAGAGAAGAAAGGGGGATGGAGGGAGGGAAACCAGGACTGCAACAGTGAATACACTCGAACATCTACATTTATGGTACGTGTACACAACTGTACTATGTTCTTTGTGCTTCACTGTTGCAGTCATCACATTTGGGTTGATTCCCAAAGCTGAGGAAAAGGGTGGAGGCAGTCAAGGAAACTAGGGGCTGGCTAGAATGCCCTACAAGACTGCAGAGGCAAATCCTGCCCTGGATTTGGAGAAGAGAGGCAGGTGATAATGCCTGGTAAAAGTGTGAACAGATGTCCAGGTGGCAGCCTCCAGGATGTTCCTGATGGGGACTCCTCTGAGGAAAGCTGCAGAAGTTGAGGCTGCTCTGATGGAGTGTGTCCTGACCCCCTTGGGGGGAGGCTTTACATGCTGTTTGTAGCAGAAATGGATGCAGTGTACTATCCATTTGGAAATGGTTTGTTTGGAGATGGCTTTGCCTTCTGCCCCTGTAGCAAAGCTAACCAGCAATTGATTGGACTTCTGAAGGATTTAGTCCTGTCTAGATAGAATCTGAGCTGTCTGTGCACATCTAGAGAGTGAAGAATCCTTTCCCCCTTGTTCTGGGGATTAGAAAAAAAGGTGGACAAATGGATGGATTGGTTGAGAGCCACACTGGACAACACATTGGGCATGAAGGATGGGTTAGTTCTGAGGGATACCCTATCTGCATGGAAGATGATGAAGGGTTCCACAGCCATGAGTGCTTGCAGCTCCGAGACTATTCTGGCTGAAGTGATGGCCAGAAGAAATATGTCTTCCAGGAGAGAAATGTTAGCTCTGCAGAAGCAGCTGATTCCAAAGGGGGAAGGGTTAGCTTTTTCAATACAAAGTTAAGGTCCCAAGCTGGTGTTGGTGCCCTTCTGGGTGGCCTCAGGTTGCTAGCCCCTCTTCGGAACTGTTTGATCAAAGGGTGTGAGAAAAGGGGCTGCTCAGTGGAAAAATGAGCAGAAATAGCAGAAGTGTGAATTTTTATAGAGGAGAAAAAGAGGTCACTGTGTAGTAGGTCAGCTAAGTAATCCAGGATGAGAGGGAGAGAGGGCTGTGCCATATTGTCTCCCTTAGCCTGGATCCAGGTGCAGAACCTTTTCCATTTATCAGCATAAGTCTTTCTGGTGTAAGGACATCTGACATCATGGATAACATCCAGAACCTGTTTACTGAGGTAGAGATGACCGCAGGATCCTTAGACGAAGAGGAGTATTGTGGCATACCGGATTCCGAAAGGGTCTTGGTAGCGACCTGCAAATCAACAGAAATGGGCATCGGGTGCTGTGAAAGTGCCTCACTGAGTACCGGAGAACTGACTACTAGCTTAACGTAAGCGTCGTTGGTAGGTTTGGACCTGTGCGGTCTGTCTCTGTCTTTATCTTTATGTTTTTTCAGAAGATCTGCTGACGAATGGCTTACCGAAGCCATATCAGAATTTGAGGACTGTAAGTGAAAATATCTGGCTACAATAAGGGCCCAACGATGGATAGTTCTGGCATTGAACAAAGCACAGAAGTGACAATGAGGGATGTTGTGGTCTGGGCCTAAACAAGTGAAGCAGTAAGTTTGTCCCACACAATCACCATGTGGTGTGATGGGCACCCTGTCCACATCAGGCAGGGTAGCTACCTACACCTTTGCATGCACAACCTGGTCAGCTGGATGGTTAACAGCACATACAGCCATGGGATACCACCTGTGTCCCTGTTGGATGGGGACATCAGCTGCTGCCTTGCATGCACATGCACTTGCAGGCTTAGATGTGGCCTAGAGATATGGCTGCTCAGGGACCATAGCCTAGTAACCAGGTATGGTACCAGGAACATCTTATATGTTCAGACTGCTGTTTCTGTTTATGTCTTGCACCATGGAGCTCAGGTTGTGACTCAAAAGGGTCTCTCAGCCTCCCACTTGCAATTAACAAGTACACAAACAAACAGCTGAATAAAGAAATAAGGGGAAAAACATTAAATGATTTCAAACAGAGATTAACTTTAATTCCTGGTACCTTGGAGAGTACAGTGCACATCTATTTGTTGTTTTTATTACATACTGAAACAAACAAATGGTTGTTAACAGATACCTTGTTATGTGTGTATATAGTTGGTAGTCTTACAGTACATAAATCACAGTAGGGGGTATTCAGACAGGAAAAATAGCACACTGTGCAAAGCTAAACTATGCATTCAGTGTTGATGTGCAGGGCATGTGCAATTGAGAGGTATCTATAGCACAATCATGGTAGTATAAAAATTGGTGTGGTCAGTAGTTTATATTAATGACCATATAATGACATTCAAATGAGAGTGCTTACAGAAATGCATTCATCAATTAACTGATGTTTTTGTCTGCATATATATTCTATATGCAGCATGTACATTTGTAAGATACCTGGTAATTGTATATTCTTTTGATAAGTTTATCGGTATATAGTAAGTATGTAGTTCAAAAAACCATTAATAAACATAACCAGCTAAACCCAGGCACTGTTGAGTGAGCTAAGCTCCATGGTTAAGAAGCACCATGCTATATACCCCAGAGAGCATTTATGACTTCCAGGCTAGTCATTCAGAATATTACTGAATACAGACCATGTCTAGTATTGCTTGACATGCACAGGAAGTTTTATTCAGTAAGTATAGGATTCCTTGTGATAGAAATCTGTTGTGCCAGCCATTTTCCATTTCTGTCTATAAAAGATTACAGTCTTTGTTGTTGGTGTTCATGGTGGTGTGCATGTTGCATAGCTGTTAGAGGTCAAGCAGGGTTGAATGGGCCATGTACCATATGGATGGACAGCAGTCTGTCTGCTGAAGAATGGCATACAGAGCAAGAACTGCACATTTCAAAAATACCATTTGAACCCTTGATATAAGTATCACCATGAACAGTAGGCAACATTAAGGGTTGTGGAAGAGTGTACAGCTTAGCAAACTTTGTGGACTCAGTGTAAATATCATAATTTGGGCTTTAACTCACATTTTACGTTATGCTTTGATACCACAATACATCGCAGGTAATGTCAGCATGTTCCAGGAGGTGATATACAAGACAGGTGTTTCCATTCACATGGAAGAGCAAGAACAAGGTTCCAGGTGATCAAACATGCAGGAATCTCCAGTCAACAAAGTATTGTTGAAAGGTACGATGTATGTCTTACAGGTAATACCCTGTTTCTGCAAATAAGAAAGAACAATGTTAGGTGTGGTAAAAGAGGTTATTTTTCAGTTATCTTTCAAAAGCATTGTACTACCATCTTCCTAATTTCTTGATGTTCTCCCATGATGTCCTTGCCCACTGCACATGAAAAGCTGCCGCTAAGCTAAATGAGTGTGGAATCTAACTGAGCGTGGGGTATATGTTTGGGGTATAAGCTTCATCACTCCACTGTTTTCTTGAATACAGCCCTCACCTGAAGATGGGTAAGCATGATACCCTTCTCATGGCAGAAAACTGCTCCTTCTTAAGTGCCATTCTATGACAAAACTGTGTGAGTGGACTTCTTTGTTGTAGTCACAGTGTTTGGTAACATTGTACCCATTGCACTACATTCTATTCTGTGGCCCCTGAGGCTGGAGCCAGCCACTGGTGCTTCACACCCTGACCAGTCATAAGTTGCTCCTATTTATCCTTAGAATATTCTTATTCTGACCAGCTAAATTCTCTACATAGGGCTGATAAACAACAGGCTATGAGAAGCAATCTGTTGTATTACTGATGACATATATTTTGGAGTTTGTCCCATAAGGCTCACACCACCTCCCCATGGCTTTGTACAGCCAGCTAATAGCTTGCCAGGTATAATGCTGCCTTCAACTTATTTTATTCAGCCTCTAACAGTAGCAGAGTGTGTGCCCTCCATTGTTTTACTGCTATGAGCCACACAACTGGACAACCTGGCACCTTCCTGGTGTCTCTAACTGCTGTAGTACTCTTCTGTAAGCCACCTAATTACCATTACTGTGGCTGTTAATTATCTGTTATTCTCATACAGCCACTGTACTGTGAATGAATTTGTATCCACACTGGTAATGGTGTTGTTTCCAGTATGTCCACAGATACTGTGAATTAATTAGTACAAACACTGGTACTAGTGCTGTTTCTAGTACATCCATTGATCCTGTGAATGAATTTGTATCCACACTGGTACTGCTGCTGTTTCCAGTGCCACTCTCTTGAACTGACCCCACTGTGAAAGCAAGATAGTGTAGAATGTTCAAGTATTCTTCACCTCACCCTTTTTGTTGATTGCTCCCTGCCTGAACTATACATCTGTTTTCCAATTTTGAGTTGGGAGTGCCTTGTTTGCCTTCTGTTTGTATATCCAGGAATAACTCCAACTATGTAGTGGCAATTAATGTTTACATGTAATTACTCTTGGCCACCTGATGCTGAGCTTGCTTTCTCCCAAGTACCTCTCCTACCCAATTCTTAGGGATATGGCAACAGTTATCCTGAAAAAAAAATCCAGTGCAGTATGAGAGTGTGCCAACACTCAAGTAAGATTACGATCTCTAAAAACTTAGGTGACTGAAGGAAAGAATACTCTTGTTACTTGATAGGTTCATTGGTGGTTACTAGGATACTGACCCAAAGGTCTTTATAAGCCTTTCCGTGTGTACCGATATAATACTAGAGAAACCCACTATAAAGGATCTAGCCTAAACTCAAAATCTTAGTTAACAATGGCTGCACATATCTAGGAGGATCATAGGTGAACTCCTAGCAAGGAATTTATGGTTTCCCATCCAGTCATCCAGGCTACACATAAACAGACTCATAGAGGGGCTCTGTTTGATGTGAACTGGTTTCCTATTCAGGAGGAGTGGCAACCTCAGAGGCATATCTGTCTCTCCAGCAGGTTCTATTTATGTCGCAGGCCAGGTAAAGGTCCCTGGAGCAAGTGACCCTTATCCCATTAGTCTTGCGGATATGCAGCATTTCGATTAGGTTTGGATCTCAGATTGCTCTATAGGCCAGGCACAAGTCTTCTCTAAGTAGTCTGTATGCTACTGAGTACAGTGATGATGACTTGAGTCTGTCGATGCATGACATGCGATGGAGACCCTGTAATTTTCTTGGTTAGAAATCTCTGGGGTCTCTCAAGTTGCTGCAGGTGCCAGGTGAGGTACATACAAAGGGAGGATTGTACTCAGTTATTGGCCTGATGAGGGTCGAGTACAGGGGAGTTATGACCTGTTTTGCTCTGGAGGCAATGCCTTTGCTAATGAGGTGAGCAATGTAGAAGGCCTTCCTTACCACAGTAGACACATGGTGGTCAAAGATTAGGCTACAGTCAGCTTGCATTCCCAATTCTATCAGTACTGAGTTGTTACTTAGGGTATTATTATCTATATGGTAGTCTGCATGGATATCATTTTTACCGAATGGGATGATAATGCATTTTTTAGCATTGAGTTTGAGTCCATGGCTTTGACATCATTCATTTGTATAAGTCCTTCTAAAAGTATATTGACATCTTCTGGGCATAAAATGATTACACCTAATTTGCAGTCATCAGCAAAGTTAGACACAGGCCCTCAGTTTTGGCCTGAAGTTCTGAGAAGTATATTCTAAGCAATAGGGGGCACAGCACTGACCCCCACTGCTGACAGCTCTGCTGGTCGAGGTAAAGTCCTCAATTTTGACTGAGTGTTATCTGAAAGTGAGATGGTTAGCAACCCACCTGACAACATAAAGGTTTATATTCAACTGGGAGAGTTTATCAGTGATGCCAGAATGTGGGAGTGTATTGAAGGCCTTTGCTAAGTCAAGGTAGGTTGTATGCACAGATTGGCCTTCATTTATGCCTCATCTTGGTGATGCTTTTGAAGAAGTCTACCAGGTTTAACAGGTATGACCTCTTTGACAAAAGCAAATGTGTCAGATTAAGGGTATGGAGGTAATCTATGTCCTTATTTATAGGGTTCATGATGATTTGTTCCATGGCCTTACAGATAAGGCTGGTTAAGCTTATGGATCTGTAGTCTGAGCCACACTTTTAATATTGTTGTCAAGTAGCATATGACGAATGGAAAAAAAAACTGTTACTTGTAAAACTAACTAGAAAGAGTCAGTGACATGAATGTTGTAAGGAGCAGCTACTGTCACCTTAGTCAAAATACCTCCTGCATGACAGTGAATGAGTGTCTGCATGTATATATATCCACGAACACACCACATGTACAGGTGTGTGTACATCTGTGTATATAAACAGTGACACAAACAAATTCAGAGACAGGTTTGTGTGTGTGTGTGTGTGTGTGTGTGTGTGTGTGTGTGTGTGTGTGTGTGTGTGTGTGTGTGTGCATTTTTTTTAGCCTTTTTTTATGGGTCTCCACTGAAATGGGCCTTTGGCTCAGTTTACTAACCTGGATAACAAATGTCAAATAAGAAAATAAATAAAAACACACACATATTATATATATATATATATATATATATATATATATATATATATATATATATATATATATATATATATATATTTATATATATATATATATATATATATATAAAAGATATACAGCAAATCCATTTTAATCAACCAAAGCAATGCATATGATAAACACATAATGACATGGCATATGCATTTATTTCTTTAAATTATATATTTGCATCTTGATAAGGGGGTAAGTGGTCTCATCAACACAGCCATTTAAGTTGCAAAAAAGGCAAGTTTGTGAAAAGTTAGGTGAATTCTAATATTACAGGTGAAGTATACCATTAAACAAGTAGGTGCGCTGCATACAAAGGCCTAATAGAATACACGCATTATTACATATCCAGCCTACAACAAGTAGGTGCGCTGCATACAAAGGTTTAATAAAATGCACGCATTATTACATATCCAGACTACAACAAGTAGGTCGCTGCATACAAAGGTCTAATAAAATACACACATTATTAAATATCCAGCATGATTACGCGGTGGTACAGTGGTAGCGTTGTTACCTCACAGCAAGAGGTTCTCCCATTCGATTCTCAGCTTGGCTCGGGAGTGCCTTCTGTGTGCAGTCTGCATGTCCTCCCTGTGGCTGGGTAGCGTTTGAAAGACAAGCGTGCGTAAATGGGCGTGCCTTTGTTGAAGGTTGGGCATTGAGCTGGCACCTCGGCGTTTCATAAAAATCTACTGCCAATCATTAGCGGACTGGAGTTCCGCTGTGGCGACCCCTTACAGGGAAAAAGCCGAAAGACAAACAACAACAATTAAATATCCAGCATATACAAATCTGACTGACATTCAAGAATGCCTTGAATTACAAGCCGGTCAGTAAGACATAGCAAGACTGGTTTTACAACCACATGAATATAAACTTAGATTACATATAGCTTAGCGGTAGAGTTGCTGGCTTAAGAGTAGGCAGGCAGGGTTCGAGCCCACACAACCTATAACCTATTTCATACATGCTTATGCACACAGATAGGGAAATAGAGAGACTACATTTACCTCAACTTTCAAATGGTAACCAGTGCAACTCTACTGCAGTCAAATATTCAGCAAAAGAGTGAACGATCCCAACATTTTACCACCATGCAGGAAAGATAAAGAAAATAAACTCAGTGGAATGGAATCCATATTATACAGATGTTACTGTGTGCGTGATTCATGAAGGGTGTCACCTAATGGGAAAATACTTTTAGTACAGTAACAAGATTCAATTTCACAGTTGTCTGACATGTTTTTTTTTTTTTTTAATTATAAGATTTTATTCTTCTAGAATCTTAGGATATTTGCAACTCAGGGGATTTGTTTCCAAGACGAAAATGTCCAAAGCAATGCTTCCTGTGAAATGTGGAGAAACTGTCTTATAAATATATGTCTGCATGAGTACATGCACTAATAAGCAACACTGTTGCAGAACATATGACAAATAATTACCAGTGAAGGGAAAAAAGCATGTAGCAACAAACATAAAACAAAAGCAAACAAAAGAAAATACAATTTGCCTAAGTTGGGATAAGCTTTCCACTAAGTTTTACAAAAAACAAGCACATACTAAAGATGTAATTTCACTGCTGCAAAGGCTGCAGGTCTGACTGAGTTTGACTAGATAGCATCTCAGGCTGATGCTAAACCAGTCATTCAACTAATAGTCTCTGGGTAGGGGAGGGGAAGTACAAAACAACAAACTGTAAATTCTAAGCAGTTCCTATAATAAACATCCAGCAGTGAAGTTTATGAAATCTAACCTGCAGTATGCACACAAGCTTGTCTGAAAATTCTGACTCTATGTGAATATGTGACTTACACTACACTAAAAGGTAAACAAAACAGTCTAGCAACCAACTGATTTCAGAAACAAAATAAATGCCCCTTTATAAGAATTGCATTACTGCTGTGCTTTCTAGAGTAGCAGCAGCAGTCTGGTCGTAAAATGTCTGAAAGGCTACTTTTCTGAATGGATAAAATGCACAGATTAGACCAATGAATGGCTCACATGGAAAGCTGTTGTCAGTAGAGCTGCAATTTGAGATGGAATGTGGCTAACACCTTTGAAGTTTCCTGCAGGCAGTCTTCCCCCAACCCCCTCAGCCAAAAGTGAGCATGCTCAGCAATGCAAACCTGAAATGTAAACAAAGGCTGAATCAAAACAAAAAATCCCTGGGATTGTCCCTTTAAAGTTGTCTTCAAGACATCATAGAATACAGGACGGATAGCCAGTGGCCTAGGAAATTATTCAAATACATTAATAAAGAGACATGAATTATTTTTTTCATAGAATCACAGAATGATTTTCTTACTACCTTGGTCAAATGCCAGCTTACTGACTACATATGTTCCCAGATCCCTGACTATTGAGTCAACTCTTAGGGGTTTTTTATTGATGGGGTAATTAGCCAGGGTGGCAGTTCTACCAAAAGGCACTATAATTTGTTTCTTGGCAGTGACTTTTTGTCCATGGCTTTGGCAGCAATCATTTGTCTGTGTTAGACCTACTTAGAAGATTTTGGTGTCGTGTCATGGGAAATTTATGATGCCTTCCAATTTGCTGTCATCTGCAGATATGGCCAGTCTATATGGAGTCTTTATCCATGGTTTCCCTGGTGCTGTCACAACCCACTGATACCAAAAGTTTTTTCACAAACACCAATTTCTGCTAACATCATGCTAAAGAAACAGAAAGACAAAGATCAAGGACTCTGATGTTTCCAAGAAAGCTCTGGCTCTAGTCCCCAAGTCAACTGATGACCCAAGTGAGGTGCCTTTTCAGCCCCTGGTCCAGTAACTCCTAGGCTTGAATTGTCTAGCATGACAACTTGAGGGACCACTATCACTTCTGGACTCCCTATGACTGTTAAATTGATACAGATGTTGGTTAGGTCTGAAGTTGCTCAGCAGGTATCAGTTTCTCATGTTTGGGTTGTGGCTTTTGAGGGAGACATCCTGTCTACCTTGGTTACTGAAACCTTAATCAAAATTCACAATCAGATGGCAACCTCAGATCATCCCTTCTAAATGGACATCTAAACCTAAGTGTACCATTTCCTTTTCTTCACCCTCAACTTCAGTCACTCCTTCTCAGTCTAAAGCACAAGACCTCCTAAAAATACCATAGGAAGTTATGGCTTTCATGAAATCCAGGGACCCCTCCCACATTTCTACTACTGAAGCCTCCACATCCAAAAAAAGCAGGGAGGTGGCTTTTCTGGTAGATTCAGATTCCTCAGGCACAGAAGATGAGGAGTTGTCCTATGAGCACCTGCCACCACAAATTTATCTGGATTCACACTCAGATGACACACTCTTCTGCCTCCCCCAGACAACTTTCTTTCAGGGGATACCCTTCATAGAATGAAGGAGGTTTTCAAAATAGTTCTTACAGGCTTAGACCCATGTCAGGGAACGGCTAAGTTTGCCTTTTCCCAGGCCGCTGGCTATCCATCCTGTACAAGTAGTATTCTATGATGTCTTGAAGACATTGCTTTATATTTTGATTCATTACCACATGCTCGTAGGCAACAAGACCAATTTTTCAGAGTGCTTGAATCTCACAAGTACCTTTACAAAATTCCTACTGCTGTTTCCCTAGTAGTTTCTACTGAATCCACAAAAGGTGTACCAAAGGGCCTACTAGACATCCGTTACCCAGTTATAAGGAAAGCTGATGGTTAGATTTGGGAAAAAAGCTTATACCTCTGCCACCCTTGTGATGAGAGCATTAAATTGCCAATTCCATATGCTACAGTACCTTGAATATCTTCTGGACAAAACTTTAGATAATGTGAACTCTATTGAGGATGAACCTTATCAAAGGAAATTCAGGAGATTGCAAGAGAAGCTTTACAAATCTTCTGACACTCCATAATGTGTGGCTGTGATACCTTAGATGCATCATGCAAAGCATCTGCCAGAGGTTCTGTCATCTGTAGACATGCATAGCTCAGGACTCAGCTTCTGTCATATTAGGGCAAGGCTGAACTTCTGGATGCTCCACTAGACAAAGAATTCATTTTCAGACCTACAGCTGAATCGGTTTTCAAGAAGCTTGATAAGAAATAAAAGCAAATAAAAACTGTGATGGAATTTTATTTGTCTCCAACCTCAAGGTGCAATAGGAATTAGTCCTCAGAATCTTGGACTTTTCCCAGAGAAGACAAGGGGAGCCCTCCCCTGACAAGACACTTAGGCAATCCAGGAGGTGGAAACTGAATAATTATATAGAACAAGGGCTCCAAAGAGCTCACCCAGCATAGAGACTGACTGTGACTATGTTCAACCTCAGCTTCTCATGCAGCTACCCACCATCCCATCCAAACCTCAGGCTGGAAGACTCTTTCTCCTAAATCAATCAGAAAACATCACAAAAGACCAATAGGTCCTCAATATATCCATTTCAGAGAAGTCCCACCATCTTTGGGTATCCCAAAATAAAGAAAACAACAGGAAAGTCTCCTAACAACTATCCTCAGGGAACTACTACACCAAGGATCAATTCACCCTCTTCTTCCAAGTCAGGAAGGAAAAGGCTTTAAATCTAGAATCATTCTAGTTCCAAGAAAGGAAAGCATCTGTATGCCCTTCTTGGACCTTTCAAAACTAAGCAAGCTTCTCAATATCCCAAAGTTCAAAATGCTCACTTTACAAAAATTACTCTCCATGATCTTCCAAGATGCCTTCATGGTAATGCTAGACCTAAAAGACTCTCACCTCCATGTCCCCATAGCAGATAGCCACAGAAAATACCTAAGGTTTGTAGTGACAGGCTGTCACTTCCTATTCTGTGCTTTACTATTTGGGCTGTCCACTGCTTCCAGAGTTTTGACAAAATTCTTAGGTCCTCTGATAGCACCTTGCAGAAATCTGGGAGTTTATATTTACCCCTACTTATACCACCGTATCATTCAGGGAAAATCCACAGTAGAGACCATAGATGCCTCACAGGTTACTGTAGACTGCTTTTAGAAGTTAGGTCTCACCTTAAATCTTCAGAAGCCACAAAGTCTTCCTCAAACAGGAATCTTCTATCTCAGAACCCTCATAGTTTCACTACAGTAAAAAAACCTTCTTTCCTCTGGACAAGATATCTTCTCTTACAAACAGCCTGACCAGCCTATTTCCAAAACACACATCTCAGCAAGGGAATTTCTCAGGATTCTGGGTTACATGTCATCCTGCATTCTCATGATCCCACTTGCAAATTTATTAGAAAGCGTCAGTGGTTCCTAAAACAATGCTTGGGAGGAGCATTGTCCGCTTCTGAATATTCTATTGCCGCTCCTTCTATACCCGAAGAATGAGCTCCATACTGCAGAACCAGGGGCAAAATTCTCATTACCTGAAACAAAAGACCATCACTGCAGACAGTTCAGACATAGCTTTGGAGATCTCACTTAGGTTCCCCAAAAGTGCAGGAGATTTGGACACCACAGCAATGAAAACCACATATAAATCAAAAGGAACTACTAGCAGTCAACCTGGCAATACCTGCCCATAAAGGATTTTCGGCAGAATTTGAGCCCAGGGATCTTGCAGATCTGAATAGACAGCACCGGATTGATGTGATACATAAACATTAAGGAAGTACTCTGTCCTACCCTTTGTGCAGCCTCATGAGGAAGATTGGATGGTGGCTCAAGAGCTAGGAATAAATCTCATAGCATCTTGTATTCTTCTTTAGAATAATACCCTGGAAAATTCTCTAAGTAGGAATCTTCTAGACCCCATTGAATTAATGCTGAGGAGAGAAGTGTTCCTGGGCCTAGCATTACAGTAGATGGTCACCTCACCAGAACAGAAAACTACAGAAGTTCTACTCCAGAATTCAATGGAGAAAGACTTGAAAAATGGATGCTTTCTCTTTCATATGGACAAACTTGTTCCTCTATGAATTCCCACCCTTGCCTCTGATCTCCAGGGTACTGAGAAAATCAGAAGACAGACCCAAAGTGATCCTACTGCCTAAGGCAGCACTGGTTCTTCCTTCTCCTGGCCCTCACTGAGGGAAGAGTCAGCATCCTACTGTTGAAGTAGATCTCCTCAGCCAAGCCAAAAGATCTGTATTCCATCCTTACCTAGCCACACTCAGGTTAGCCGCCTGGAATATTAGGTTTTGACACCAAGGAATGCCTCCTATCGTATGGACCTGCTTTCTGTTCTTAAGGAGGCAAGGAAACCCAATACCAGAGAATCATACGTGACAAAATTGAAGAGGTTTTCCATCTAGTGTCATAGCAAGAGCACCAACCTTCTCAGGCAGACATCAACTCAGCCTTGGAGTAACTGTCAGGCCTGTTTAGTCAGGGACTTTCCTACTCCAGTATTAAATATGCACCTGACAACTCAGCTTGTCTGCACAGTGCTCCACGTGTATTCTTGCACCCCCACATGAAGCTTTTCCTTAAAGGGGTAATTCACCTGAGACTAAGCAAAAGGAACCCTATTCCTTCCTGGGATCTAATTTCTGTGCTAGAGAAACTCACCATACCCTTCTTTGAACCTGCTGCCACTACCTCACTAAAGATACTCACTTGGAAGACTACCTTCCTTATAGCTGTCCCATCATAAAGGAGGGTCTCAGAGTCACAACCCCTCATGTGTAAAGAGCCTTTCACAAAGATGGGATAAGTCTTAGAACAAACCCATCCCTTATGCCTAAGATGGTATCAGAACTTATCCTAAAACAGGCTATCCACCTTTAAGTCTTCTTTCCAAATTCACAGAACATGACAGAGCAAGTCTTTCTTTCCCTGGATGTGCACAGCCAAATCTGATACTATCTACACAGGACAAAAACCCATAACAGAGCAGAGCTATTACTAGTGTCTTTCATCACAGTGGGTAATCAGGGCAGCCCTCTCTCCAAGCAAACTGTTTCCACACTGATAGTCATCTGCATAAAGTTATGTTACTCCCACCCTGTGAAAATTCTGCCTGGGCATATTAAAACCCTCTTCACCAGGCATGGGGCATCATCATCTGCTTTCTGTGAAGGAGTTCCCACCATTCCATCCTAGAGACAGCTGTGTGGAAGTCAGTCCACACCTTCACAAAACTCTTTAACCTAGGCAGTGTCTCCAGGGTTAGCGCCGGTCATACAGATGATCTACCACCCGCCTGTTGGTTTTGGCAATCCTCCCAAGAAACAGTACTGGAGTATTGACTATGAAGAACGTAGTACACTTGTGTCCCACTTATAACTGTAGATATCCAAGTAAATCCTTGTAATACATACTCCCACCTTCCAACCACCATGTCTGCTGACTGATTTTCTCCCTCTTGCTGGGTGCAAGCAATAGAGGAGGTCTCTGCAGATAGTTCTCTTCTATCCATCATCCCCTCTCTGCCCCCTACAATTTTTCTCATTCTCACTCAAATTCAGACATCTGAGGAGGTTGTGTTGCCCTAAGACATTCGACTGCTTGTTCTCTGCTGAGAAAGACCTGAAGATGATGCTGATGGACACCCACCTGTTACTCTGATGTCTGCACATTAGTCGTCAAATGTTCATTGGCTAGGGATAAAGCAAAGACTGTAGAAAGTGAGCCAGTCACAGGCTTCTACGTAGCAGGATGACCCAAGAAACAGCATTGATCTACTTAAACACAACTGCGCCTTACTGTTAATAAAGGGAATAATTAGTAGGCCATATAAATATTGCACAATAACTATAAGAATCAATTAGAGGAGATTAAGAATGATTAGAAAAATGGAATGGAGCAAGACTATATAAGTAAACGCAGGGAAGACATCTGTATGGCTCAGAAGTGCTCAACAAATTTCAAAAAGTTTAGGATTTTTGCTTGCAAGTGTTTGCATAAGCATTCACCCCCCAAGCAGGAATGTTAATATGTCTTTTCTATTTATGTGTGTCTGCCTCTCTCACTTTTTTCATACTATGTTTAATAAAGTTGTTTAAGAAATAAATAAAACTTAAATAACTGACCATTCAATAATGAAAATAGATCAAATTTAAATAATTGATCATTTAAAAATGGTTTAAGAAAAAAAGGATTGCTATAGTGTTCCTTCTTTTAATGTCTGTTGTGACACTCAGTAAGCCAAGTCACTATCAGCAACAATAACTGATACTTGAAAGCTTTTATCATGCTTCAGAGAAGCTTCATCTTTCTGGAATGAGGCAACCTAGAAGAAAAGTTTTGAAAGTGCTGTGTCTGAGACCCTCCCCAATGATTTTCTGCAGATCTTCAATTAAATCCTGAAAAGCCTGCATGAAGAATACACTTCCCCAGAAGGAGACTTTCAGACTGGCCTGCTTCAACTCATCCTTAAGGAGGGTCTAAGACACAACCGCTTCCAAAGCCTTGCACCTGCTGCTACCTCCCTGACTAAAGCATCAGCGTAAAGCTGTATTGAGTTGTTGTTAAAGTATTGATTAGTTTGTTAGAATGGCTGTTCTACCAATATTAAGATGGAATGTAAGTGGCTTTACTGGAACAGATAAAATGCAAAGAGTAATAGCATACATTAAGAAATGTTGGTGCAAATAGCAATACTAAGGGATGCACATGAACATGTGTACTCGGTGATCCAGTTTTGGGGTGGATACCATCCAAATATCAGGGACAAAAGAAGAGTAGCGTAATTATATTGGTAGGGAATATAATTAATATATATATACTTAATTATAATAATCTCTATCTCCAATAGATACAGAGAAAGAAGAATTTTAGTGATAGATTTGTGGTAGTGAGGGGTTATTAACATGGAAGGTGGTTTACATTAGCATGTGTTTTTATTCCCACTAAGTTGTAGCTGTTTGAGATG
Organism: Protopterus annectens; assembly: GCF_019279795.1. Classification (NCBI taxonomy): domain Eukaryota; kingdom Metazoa; phylum Chordata; order Ceratodontiformes; family Protopteridae; genus Protopterus; species Protopterus annectens. The sequence goes on along the minus strand of NC_056744.1, from coordinate 1,663,131,628 downwards.
AAAAGGACTTTGGAGGAAATAATGTATTTTAATAAGGTAATTTAATTATGGGCGGTGACCTGAATGAGAATTTACAACTGGAGGGAATAGATTTTTAATGAAATATATGAACATATTTGGTTTGGAAGATATGTCAGTAGCAAGAGCTTAAATATAATCTGCATATTATTCCCCAAGATACAACAACCGGGGTATGTTTCATAAAAACTGCATTTCACATTACCAAGTTTATTTGTGTGTATTGAGACTAATGGGATAAATCCATTTGAATATAACTTTTTTGGAAAGAGGATACAGATGTACAGCTACAGGGAAATAAATATAAAGAGAGACCTTGGCACTTCCCTTCTTACTTATTGAAAATATAGGAATTTGAGAACTGTGTAACAGTTAAAATTCAAGAGCTGCTACAGTAGATAGAACCTGCCCTTAAAAGGATAGCTGCTGGTTGGGACTAATGGAAAATGGAATTCAGAAAAATAATAGAAATGAGGGAGGATGAAATTATGTAAGAATGAAAATAGTAAATATCTAGAAGGATTGACATAAGTTAAATTACTGCAGAATAAAAAGTGAAATATTTCAGAACAGGCAGAGGATCATCTTCTGAGTGCTAGAGAAAAAATAAGGGAGCATTTAAATAACATACACAAGTTCAGAAAAAAATGCTGTTAAGGAGCTATTTTTATAATACTCCTAATGTGCAAAAACTGTTAGTGCTATGACTAAGGCAAGAAAAAATCGAAAGAGTTATAATAAAACTATGGGTCCATTTTTAAATATTACTAATTATAACTCGAGATCCTGAGGAAGTAATGAACATATTTCATAAATTTTATGTATGTTTATAGAAGGCTAAGGGCTGATGTTGTTGAGATAAGATGCGACTGGAAGGATGTGTGCAAGATTTAAATTTGTAATGTTAGAGGAAGAAGATGCTCAATTGTTGACAGGCAGGATAGATAAAATAAATAAAAACTGCCATATTTAGTCTATCCACAGGGGAAATCATTGGGAACAGTTGAAATTCCTATAGAAGTTATGAGTCGGGGGAGAATTGGATGAAAACTGTGGAAGACGTTGTTCAATAATGCCCTGAAAGGGAGAGAAGTGCAAACATCCTTATGGAAATCAGTGGTAGCAGTATTGCTGAAAGAGGAAGAAGATCTCCTGGTGACACATAAGCCAGTTTTTATTTTAAATCATAATAATAAATTGTGTGTCTATATTACCTAATAGAATAGGGAAAATGCTGCTAAAATTTGTTAGACCTAGATCAGTGTGGTATTCTGTGAGGGAGACAGACAAGCAGGCTGTAACTGGAAGAAATTAGTTAAGGCGCAAGATACTTGAAAACGATACATTGCAAAGGAAAAGTAATAATGGAAGAAAGCTAAGCAGGAATATGCAGATTAGTGGTCAACTCCCATGTCACTGATAGGTATAGAGGATTGATAAAAAAAAAGTGAAAGATACAAATAATAAGTGAAAGACTAACCTTGGTGGGGTTTCTGGTGGAACCAAAAAAAGATGCTATCATCAAAAAATGGATAGTATGCAGAGAATATAATTATGAGAATCAGTCAGAGCTATGAAGGAAAAAGGAGAAAGTACAGACAAATTATCAAGGGACAGTGAGAAGCATAAACCACTGGTTGCCAAACTCAGCTGCAAGCAATGTTCGGAGAAGGCTCCAAGGTCACCAGAGGAGACTAGGCTGAAGACCTGGAAGTTGATTGGAGAGAAAGTACAGCAGTTCATGGAATTACTCAAGGCTCTAACACCCCGAGAAGAGGAGGAAATAGGTGGAGTTGAAGAAGAATGTCAGCACCTCAAAATAGCATGTGTGAGGACTACAGAACAGATATGTGACTGCAGAAAGCTGGTGGTGGAATGCAGAAGTCCTGGAAGTCATCAAATGAAAGAAAGAATGCAGGAAAACATGGGAGATAGAAAAGACAGACCTGGCTAGGAAGGAATACTGGTTGGCTAACAATGAAGCTAAGAAAGGAGTTGCAACAGCAAAGAACAGGACATCAGAGGTACTCTACCAACTTCTGGAAAGTGACTCAGTAGGTGGCACAAAGAAACTATATCAGGTTGCAAGACAAAGACAGAAAGATAAAGAAGATAGTCAGACACCCTTCATAAGACAGCCAGCAACAGCCTGCTCACCAGTCTACAGGACATGAAAGGCAGATGCGAAAGAGTACTTCCAGCAATTTTTGAATGAAGAAAGCCCTACAGAAGCTGTACTGCCCCAGACACAGCTTACAATGACAGAAGAAGAGCAGCCAACCCTAGAAGAAATAAGAATAGCATTTAGAAAAATGAAGTCAGGGAAAGCAGCAGGCTCAGATGAAGTCACAGCAGATATGATAAAGATGCTGGGTGATATGCACAACCACGTATTACCAATACGTGCACCAGCTTCTTCTTCTTCTTAAAATAGAATAGGATTTATTCCAAACACACTAGCCATACGGACATAAAAACTTCTGACAATATAACAGTGTTGAGATGAGCGCTTTCACCCACTACAATGTGCGCTTCCTCAGAACACTGAAACACTGAACAACCACTCCCTTTGTTTGAAATTTGGTGCCACAATTCTCTCCATTAGACTTTTAAAGTCATATACACATTTTGCAACCTTATACCTAAGTCTAAACGTATATATGCATATAAGCAACCTATATGAACTATAAAATGCATTTGACCAATATAAATCAAGTATATCACCTAAATTATGTATGAAATACAACTTGTAAAAAACAAACCATATGTTATATTGTAGTGTGTATATTAACACACGCTTAATTATAATGCAAATGGAAAAATAAAAACCTATTAAAGGGATGTTACAAAACTAATTGCTAATAGTGAACCGATTGTAAACTAGATCAACACTCTCTCAGGAGATATTCGATAAACATAATAAACAATATTTAGGCTTTAACAAAAATGAACATTCCAAATAAATTTTTTTTTATGCCTCTAAAATGGTTTTACAAGAAATATAATCTTTGAGTCCTGGTGGATTTGTGGCATCTAAATATAATTGCCACCATGTTTCCCTAAACGCCAGTAAAGTTTTATAGTCACATCCCCTGGGATCAATATGTATAATTTCTAGTATGGCAAATCTAAATTCATGGGTATCTCCCATCTTTTCAATATGCCTGTATAATGCATGTTTGGTGTATCTCTTTCTTATACAATAAAGCAGACTTAGGTATAAGATTGCAAAATGTGTATATGACTTTAAAAGTCCGATGGAGAGAATTGTGGTGCCAAATTTCAAACAAAGGGAGTGGTTGTTCAGTGTTTCAGTGTTCTGAGGAAGCCCATATTGTAGTGGGTGAAAGCGCTCAAGTCAACACTGTTATATTATCAGAAGTTTTTATGTTTGTATGGCTAGTGTGTTTGGAACAAATCCTATTCTATTTTAAGAAGAAGAGGTTGGTGCACTTATTGGTGATACATGGTTGTGCATATTTCTGGAGCAAGCTCTTTTGTTGTATTCAGTTGTCTTTTTTTTTTTCCATGGATATCACCGGTGGCAAGACGCCTCCATCTAGCGATAAGTAACTGGACGAAATTTCCAAACTACATGCAGAGGTTACCTCATTGAAAGGGGAGGTTGGTCGAATTTTGGAACTTTTACTTGACTTTACATGGACAGGATTAAAGTCAGTTCATGGTTCTGTCAGAGGAAATGCTGTTCCATCAACCACCCTTACAGGTAGCGGTATTTACAATGAAAATGCCAACACTAACAACTCCCGGGATTCTGTACTGGCAGGTACAGATCCAGATATGCACAAAAGCAACTCACCGTCCAATTTTCTACAAGGTGGGCCTAATGGTAGCTTCAGTATTCCTAACGGGCAAGGTACCGGGCTGAGGCACAGCCCGATTGATTTGGACAGTGCTTTTGCAGGAATCGATCAATTTGACAGTAGCAAAGTGAACAATTCTGACATTACTTTTGACTTCTCTCTTTATGAGGTTGACAAAGAAGCAATTCGCACTGGGGCCAGACCTAAACAATTCCACCCCAAAAGACATACTCCAATGCGGTGGGGAAAAGTAACACGACAAACAAAGGCGCTGTTGCATCATTACATTCAACCCACAACCAACTAGATGGAAATGGGAATAAAGACAAGGATAATTATTTAAATAAATTTTTATCCAACAACTGCAACCTTGATAAAGTGAATGGTAGAGGGGAAAGTTCTGTAAATTCCAAATTGGAAAATATGGGAACCCTGAAGGACATGATATACATGCTGGGTAAGAAATGAATTGCTATTAATGGACTTAAAGTGGACAATGCTTATTTGCAAAAATGTTTGGACTCAAAAATTGTCCCGATGGGCCTAAGATTTTTTAAGATGCCTATGGGAATTGAGATTAATGACACTATTGTTACTGAGTTCAACCAAGTGTTTAATGAATGTGGTTTTAGTTACATGAAGCTTATTATTAAATTGAATGATGAAAAACTCAGTAAGTTGGTACAAGAAGTTGAAATGTTAAACAACAAAATAGTTAATGACTTACTGTTTTCTGAATGGGAGAGGTTATACAAGAAACGGTATTTTATAGCAGAAAAAAAGATGTTACATATTAGTGAAAGGAAACAAAAAAAATTCTTAGAGATATCGAACATTATAAGAAAGGACAAGCATATAAATGGATATTTGAAAGAAATACAGAAAAGATTAGCAATAGAGTTCATAATGAACAACATTTTGAGAATTATACACAAGATAATAAGTACAATCAGGGACATGATTCACATTTTTATTGGGTAGGAGACAGAACAAAAGAAACTTATGGGAACAGATACCCAGTGAGCAGGAATCAGTCACAGTATTACAATAAAAACAAAACAGAAGAACTGGGGAAAAGGCAAGAGAAGGAATTAGGTGAAATATCAAAAGAAAATCAAGGAAGCAAAAACTTTGTAGTAGATGGGTATGCTTTCAATTATAATAATTTTAACATCTTTAATTATTCTAGTACACAAATTCAGTTGACACATTTTGAATTATTTGCTAAAGGAATTAAATTTATTCCCACCCCTACTTTTGACTTGGTGAACTGTCTATGTGAAACAAAGAAATTTGTGAGGAAGATTAATTTGTCTATCTTATACAAGGACAGTCCAAAAAACAGGAAGTATTGATACAGCAGAGTCTCAAATAAAGAAGAAAAAGTACATATGTTCCTGCCAAGCATCCCCGTGTGGACCACTATGAAAAATTAGTGATTCATGAGATTTATCAGCTTTACAGTAGGGTTAAAAATAACCAATTAAGCCATAATCTAACTCCAGAAGAACTTAAAGCATTAAGAACTTTACAGATGGATAACAACATCAGAGTTATGAAGCCAGATAAGGGGAGAAGGGTGGTCATATTTGACAACAATTTATATATTACAAAATGTATGATATATTACACCAATCAGGCAACTATGAAACTGCATTGATTAATGAGGTTAATATTGTATATCAGAGAATAGATTCATACCTCGAGGAATTTCTTATTGATGGCAGAATAACAAACACAATTTTAGACGGCCTGAAGGTTAAGTATCCCAGACTAGCAACTCTGGTAGGGATACCTGAAGTACATAAAAATGTATTAGATCCACCCTTCAGACCTATAGTATCAGGCAACAAATCCAAAACCTTTTGTATTGTAAAAATTATAGATATCTGGCTTAAACCAATATATGACAACATAAGTCACATGGTAAAGGATTCTTGGGAATTTTTAAGTAATTTCCCAGTGAATTCTTTGAATGGGAACAGCATAGTGGTTACAGTGCATATTATAGATCTTTTCTCATGCATCCCTAAACAGGAAGGCCTGGATGCCTTCTGTAACAGCATCAGAAGACAAACTAAATTAGTGGGACAATATCTGTTTGATATTGGAATGTATGTCCATAGTATTGGACAATAACTTCATTTATTATGAAGGTGAACATTTCCGTCAAACGAGAGGTGTGGCAATGGGCGCTGCCTGTGCACCAATTTACACTAATCTTGTTATGTTGGATTGGGAGGATACTATTTTGTTTACTAGTGAATATTATAAGAAAATCAAACATTATTCAAGATTCCTTGACGATATTTACATTATATGGGATGATAGCATAGACAACTTAAATTCCTTGAATTTATTAATGAAAGTAGTTCATTTTTAAAATTTACCCATGCTTATAGTTGTATAGGATTACCCTATCTAGATACCTTTATATACAGACATGAAGGGGAAGTAAAATCACGCGTACATAGGAAAAGCACCTTCTCTAACGATTACCTAGAATATGGGAGCTACCATCCCAAGAAAATGAAGCACAATATATTTAAGGGTCAATGTATAAGAGCTGCAAGAATGACCTCACATCAGAAGGAGATGGTAGACGAAGTAAAATTTATTACACAACTTTTTGAAGAGAGGGGATACCCAACTAAGATGATGGAACAAATAAGTTCATATATTATTAAGCAATGGGGAAATAAATATAAACCCTTGTTAGGTTCTGGAGATATACATAGATTCAGATCTCATAACACAAGTAATATCAGTATAGACAATCAAACTAGTATTATTCAATATGAGAGATCATGTATATTAACATTTAATACAGAGGTAGAACAGGTTAAGAATATATTAATAAAATACTGTTTTTTGTTATTGAGGGGCACCAGTTGGATAGACACTATAGGAACCAAACCCAGATTTGTACTCAAAATGGGTCGTAATATTAAATGGTATTTGGAAAAAAATAATTAAATGACATCCACTATTAAAAACCACAAAGAGAAACACACTTTAAAATGTGGGATGTGTAATCAATGTGGATTCATACTAGAAGTAGCCAGTATTACGTTAGACAACATAGGTCACACAAAGATTAAATTTAAGTATGGCAATTGTAAGACAAAAATTATCATATATATGGCAAAGTGTATTACATGTTCCAGTTTTTACATAGGAAAAACCGAAAGAAGCTTTAGACAATGTATATATGATCATATTTATTGTATAAGAAAGAGAGATACCAAAAAGGCATTATACCGGCATATTGAAAAGATGGGAGATACCCATGAATTTAGATTTGCCATACTAGAAATTATACATATTGATCCCAGGGGATGTGACTATAAAACTTTACTGGCATTTAGGGCAACATGGTGGCAATTATATTTAGATGCCACAAATCCACCAGGACTCAATGGCTATATTTCTTGTAAAACCATTTTAGAGGCATAAAAATTTTTTTTATTTGGAATGTTCATTTTTGTGAAAGTCTAAATATTGTTTATTATTTTTATCGAATATCTCTCCTGAGAGAGTGTTGATCTAGTTTACAATCAGTTCACTATTAGCAATTAGTTTTTTAACATCCTTTTAATAGGTTTTTATTTTTCCATTTGCATTATAATTAAGCATGTGTTAATATACACACTACAATATAAACATATTGTCTGTTTTTTACGAGTTGTATTTCATACATAATTTTAGGTGATATACTTGATTTATATTGGTTAAATGCATTTTATAGTTATGTTGCTTATATGCATATATATTTTTAGACTTGGGTATGAGGTTGCAAAATGTGTATATGACTTTAAAAGTCTGATGGAGAGAATTGTGATGCCAAATTTCAAACAAAGGGAGTGGTTGTTCAGTGTTTCAGTGTTCTGAGGAAGCCCACATTGTAGTGGGTGAAAGCGCTGAACTCAACACTGTTGTATTATCAGAAGTATTCTATTTTAAGAAGAAAAGGCTGGTGCACTTATTGGCGATATGTGGTTGTGCATATTTCTGGAGCAAGCTCTTTTGTTGTATAAAGATGTTGGGGAAGAAATGGATGCTGAGGGTATTAATAGCAGTTTGGAGAGAAAAGCATATCCCAAACAACTGGAGAATAAGCATAATCATGTCAGTGTACAAGAACAAAGGGGACATTCACAACTGTGGGCAGTACAAAGGTATCAAACCCCTGTCACATTACCTGAAAGTTCTGGAGAGAGTGATTGATAAATGGATATGCAGAGTAGTAGAAAGCAAGATGGGAGATGATCAATTCAGCTTCATATCAAGATGCAGCACAGTCGACCTGATGTTTGCAATGGGACAGATAGATGTGAAGAAGCTACAGATAAATGAGAAAAAGCTAGAGATGAGGAAAGAGTCCAAATGGGCATTCATAGACTTGCAGAAAGCATATAACATGGTCCCGTAAAAGCTGATTTGGGTAGTGCTGCAGTGGTTCAAAGTCCCTGAAACATTGGTAGAATTAGTTCAGGCTATGTACAAGGACCCAGTAACTCAAGTACAATCAGTGTTCAGTCTCACAGAGGGGTTCCCATTTTGAGTGGGTGTGCCCCAGGGTCCAGCTCTGAGCCCATTGCTGTACATACTGCTGATGGATTACATTAGCCAACAGATCAACAAAGCTGCTGTATGCAGACAATGTGGCATTGCAGGCAGACTTGGACAAGAACTTCAGTAAAACCTAAGGAAATGGAATGCAATACTGAAGGCACATGGGATGAAACTAAGTACAGATAAGACAGTAGTAATGACAACATATTGGGGAAATCAGAGGAAGCTGAGAATTGAGGTCAAAATGGAATATAGTGGAACAGGTTAATAGCTTCTATTATCTGGTAGAGTTTGTTGACAAGAAAGGAAGGCTGAATGAAGAGGTCAAAGCTAGAATCAGAGGGTTGCAGCCAACTGGCACAGCATGACATATGTAGTGTGTGACAGAAGAATGCCGAAGAAGCTGAAAACTAAAGTGTACAAAACAGTGGTGTAACTGGTACTACTGTATGGTACAGATACCTGCGCTGTAAATGCAGAGCAGATGAGAAAGCTAGAGTTGATGTAAATGAAGTGCCTGAAATGTGTGGTAGGATGCACACTGTAGGAAAGACAAAGAAATGAGGACATAAAGCAGAAGCCAAAGTAGCTCCAATTGCAGAAAAGATCAAAGACAACAGATTACTGTAGTTTGGGCACATGTACAGAAAAGCAGAAGATAATCTGGTGAAGAAGATATGGGCTAGACAGGAAGAAGGTAAGAGGAAACGAGAGGATCCAGCAAGAGGTCGATGGATTGTTTGAGAGAATATCTGCGACAGTCACACATGAGCGTCAAAGAAGGCAGGAGTATGTCATTTACTCGAGAGAGATGGTAACAGCTAACATAACACTCTGACCCCATATAGAAAAATGGGAAAAAGGTGGTTGATGAGGATGATGATGAGTGAGAAGCAATTTGTAGGGCACCTAAGTTTGTGAAAAAAGTCCAGATTAATCAGGATACTTGCATGGAAAGGTGTGCAGATACATTTATATACTGAGTAGGCTTCAAAGGATCTTTCTCAAGTGGGGAGTAGGTGTTCGTTATGAAGAGAATGAAAGAGAAACCTGGGACCATGTGTTTTGAGAATTTATGAAGTGGACTGAATTTAAAGGCTACTTTCTGAATGCTCTTTTACAAGTGTTGGGGGAACAAATTTGTGTAACTATGGAGGTGATGTTTTTGATCTTGGCAATACAGTTAGAAGTGCCAATAGATAGTAAGGTCTTATGGATGCCAAAGACTAAATCAACTTTAGAGTATATACTAAGCAGTGTAAAGGAATAGAGTAAAGGTAGGATCTTTAAAGGAGTGAGGAATTAAAGATGTGATAATGTGAAGTATTGCCATCTGTGCCATGGAGAGTGGGGTAGTGCATGTGTCACATATGCCAGCATGATTAGCTGGGGTTTTGTGAATGGTTTTGTGTCATTTGACTGTCACTCTGACTTGTACAGATGCTTGTGTTAAATATGTATCAACAGTTTTATTATAACTGATTAAATGTTTATGTTTAAACAAAGAATTCTGGAAGGGAAGAGTAGAGGTTTTTGAAATTGTTCTATAATTTTCAAATACTGCAACAGATCTTACCAAAGCTCTGAATGTGTATTGCAGCAGAGTCAGTTGATCAAATGTTATGTCATTCTATAACCAGCATTGACTCACACAATAGCATGTTTTGTTTTCTTTGGAACCTTATATAAAAATATATGACATATATCACTGTTAGTTGAGATCAGTTGTTCAGTTCAGTCAGTTGGAAGCTCATCACCTTGCCTTGTGGAAGTAAGCATCTCAGCATCCTATCTTGCCTTGCTGTATTAATTAATTTAGCTAGGGAACAGTTATTCTTTAGACAGTCAGGAAATACAGCGAGATTAGCTTAGTAGTGTTTTTCTGCATCCGTTTGAATCTGTCCAGCTGTGTTATTTTTATTTCTCCTGTGATTGAAACTCTGATGTTTATTGTACTTTGATATTTAGTATTCTCATATTTTCTATTTTATTATTTATTATTAAAATTTTTATACCTTTCATTGTGGCTGGTCTTTTAGAGAAACTTTTAATGTCTTGAGAATACCTATCCTTATTTTAGTGATGCCTTTGCTATTCTAAAAAGTTTGTCTGCTTTGGTTACACTCTACCTTTATGTTAGCATTGATTTTACTCAGTATAAGTGAATACCCTTGTAAAAGCCTGACAGTGGTTGACTGGTAGCAGTGAGGTTAACTTATAGTCTGGGCAAAAAGGGTACAGATAATAAATCTCTACCTGCCTTTCCCAGGTGTGTGTGAGTGTGTGTGTGTGTGTGTGTGTGTGTGTGTGTGTGTGTGTGTGTGTGTGTCTGTGTGTCTGTGTGTGTGTGTGTGTCTGTGTGTCTGTGTGTGTGTGTGTCTGTGTGTCTGTGTGTCTGTGTGTGTGTGTGTGTCAGGCACGTATTGGTGACAGTGGTGAGATAGTACTTGAACGTCCGTAGCCTGTAGGCAGTTGTCACAGAAGGTGTATCTTCTCTCAACAGCCACAAGGTAAATATTCGGAGTTTCACTTTCACAATAGTGTTATTTATGTGTTTTTAGTTTAGTTTAGTTCAGGAAAGCAGGCAAAGAAGTCAGCAGAGGATTAAGATAAGCTGACAAAGAACCAGTTGGCCAAGGTGTGCAAAGCCAAAGGACTGGTGCGATTTCTGACTTAATCACAGCTGAAGCATGGACCAGTCTCCAGGAAGGCAATCACTCTGGTGCTGGGGATGTACAGTCTTCAAAAACAGGGCAGTTCCCCTTTTCCTCACAGGACTTAAAATTCCATTTGGAGTTAGATATTTGAACTGGAGGCTGTAGAAAAGGAGAAGCAGCGTCAGCATGAACTGCAACGGTTGGAGACCAAAGAGAGACTGTGACGTTTGGAGGCTGAAGAAAAGGAAAAGCAGCATCAGCATGAACTGGAGGCGAAATGTTTGGAGACTGAAGAGAGACTGTGACATTTGGAGATCAAAAAAAATGAGAGGCTGTAGCATTTGGAGGTCAAAGAAAATGAGAAACTGTGGCATTTTGAGGCTGAAGAAAAGGAGAAGCAGTGAAACCATGAGAGGGAGATACTGAGTCTTCATCAGGGTCATGGAGATAATGGAGAGAGGAATATCCAGACCCCAGAAGCAATACATGTCAGTACATTTTTTCCACAGTTTGCAGAGGAGGGTGACTTTGATAGTTTTATTCATATATTTGAAAGAGTATGTAAACAGTATAATGTTGAACAAGAGCTCTGGGTGCAGTTCCTGCCCCCCCCCCCTTACTCCATGGTTGTCTGATATTGATTGATTAAACTATAATTGAGTGAAACAATGTTTATTTAACTGTTATAAATGAACACCTGAAGCTTACAGAAAAAGGTTTCATGAACATAGAAACAAGGCAGATGAAAGTGTATGTGATTATAATGCCGAGTTAAGCACTTATTTACATAGGTTGGTGAGAGGGTATCAGGTTACCACTTTTGAAAGACTGGTAGACCTCTTGTTGAGGAAATAAGCCCTTAATACTTTTCCTAAGGACATGAGAATCTGGTTGACAGACCAGGAGTGTAACTCTGAAGACTTACTTGGGAGAAAAGGGGATCCGAAATGAGCAAGCAGGACATCACTGCACAAGAAAGGGATACCCAGTGCTGCACATGGGTATAAGGGAACCCATTGTGGGCAGCCTAAATCACCCCAACAGAGTCAACCAGTAACAGGGGGAGCCATTAGTTAAGGTTCCCAGCCAGGATTAAGGGTTAGATGTTTTAAATGTAGCCAGAGGGGCCATGTAGCATACACATGTCCACTGAAGCAAGGTGGTGAACAAAAGGTGAGGGAAACAGCAAGTGTGAACAACAGCGTGCCAGTAGTAAGTTGTCTGGAGACAATGGGGGTACCAAATTATCACTGGAGTTTGTATCCTATCTCAGTGGATGGATGACAGGCCACTGCTAAAAGAGAAAGAACCTCTGACATAACTGTTGTGAATCCTACAGTGGTTAAAGAGGAGCAGTACATACTTGGGCAGTCCACTCTAGTCAGAGCTTTAGGAAGATCCCATTCCAATTGCCTTTGGCCAGGGTTCACCTTGACTGGGAGGGTGGAAAAGGAAGCAAGAAAGTAGGTGTGTTTGAGGATATCCTTGCGAACATCTTGATAGGGAATGATTTTGCTAATGCAGTACCTTGTTGTGTGCAGTTACATGCAGTCAGGCTTGGAGACAGGCATGTGGGTCTGGCTGCCTGGGGAGAAACAGACAGACCCCACACCTCAGGCTGGGAGTGGTGATGTAGCTAATTCAGAGAAGGAGCGAACCTGTAGCAGTGAGCCTGAAGATGAGCCACAGCTGCTGCTAGGTAATTATGTTCCCTTGGACAGGGTGTCTGCAAGGCCAGGAGTGAGTTGTAGTGACCAGGCTGACAGGCACTCCTGTCAGAAGATAGCAGACTTCCTTTGGAAGGGGAGCTGGGAAATGTGAAAGATAGAGTTGAGACAGACTCAATTCTCAGACCCTACATTACAAGGCTTGAAGGAGGTAGCTAGGGAGGTGCCTGATTCTCAAGAAACTGGTGAGTCTGTATACTGGAACAAAGGGTTACTGTATAGAGAGTGGACCCCTGAGGGAAGGCTAAAAGGTGAGATAATACAGCAGTTAGTTGTGCCCAGAGACTACTGTCTGGCACTTCTAGCCATAGCCCATGACATTCCTTTTGCAGGTAATATGGTCATAAAGCATACCAAGAGATGTATTATGCAGAACTTTTATTGGCCTGGGATTTCTAGAAATGTAAAACAAAAACCAGGACGTCAGTAAAAAAACACTTTAATAGCGAGCAAAGCTTTCGGAAATAATCCTTTCTCAATACTACAATACATGAGTACATTCTCCATATATATAGGTCCCAGGATAGTCACATGACCGACAGCCAAAATCATATGACCCACATTAAAGGCATAACAAGACATATATTAAAAGCTCTTAATACAAAATTTTAAAAATTATATGTAAAAAATACAGAAAAAAATAATAATAAAAATATATAGATCATATCACAGCTTAGTTCTACTAAGCTTAATCAATATAGGTTTGATACTAACCATACTGTTTAAACCAGGGGGTGAATCACTAGCCAGTCTTAAAATCAATCTATATTCTTTAGTTTCAAGGGCATTATTTATATCCCCACCTCTAACAGAAGGATGTATAGAATCTATAGCCCTAAATTTAAATGTATGTCCATTTCCACAATCCAAAATGTGTTTACACAGTGCATTTCTATCTACGTGCCTCCTAATATTTGATTTATGTTCTGTAATTCTTTCCTTCAACTTCCGTGTAGTTTTGCCTACATAGAAGGAATCACATGCCACGCAAGTGGCTAGATATACTATGTGTGTAGTAATGCATGTTGCAAATGTGTGAAACTTAAATCTCTTATTAGTTACTGGATGCACAAAATAGTCACTGTTTTCACAAAAAATATTTTCACAACAGGAACAGCTATGGCATTTATATGTACCAAAGTTAGATGAAGTGGGAGCATAAGTATTGATAGGAAAGTCCTTATAACATAGGACACTCTTTAAAGTCCTCATATTTCTATAGGCAAAGTGTGGTCTGTTGCCTAGACTAGCTTTCAACTCATCACTGGCCATAAGAATTAACCAGTTGTTACTAATAATCTGCTTAATTAAAGGTGTTTTCAAATTAAATGAAGTCACGTATCTTATAGATGTTTCCTGTGTAGTGAATGTATCATCATCCCTTGTCTCAGATATAGAGCTAGAGCTAGAGAAAATCGGTTTCAATGAAATCTCCCTGTCCTCTAACAACTTCATCTTCTCATTATGTACATGCACATCACTATACCCACTAGAGGCAAAATCAGTCAGCATGTCATCAAGTTGTTTATAGAATTTATCATTTTCAGTGTTATACCGACTCAGCCTACAGAACTGTGATCTTACAGTCCCTCTAAAAATATGGGGACTATATGCATTTGAAATAATGTGTAAATCCATTCCTATTTTTAGTGACTGTCTCTCACTGGAGTCAGTGGTAACAATTGTGGCTCCTTGATTACTAGCCCGGGGTACAGCCACAACATCACTTATTGGTGACAGTGGTGAGATAATACTTGAACTTCAGTAGCCTGTGGGCAGTTGTCACTGAAGGTGTATATTCTCTCAACAGCCACAAGGTAAATATTCAGAGTTTCATTTTCACAATAGTGTTATTTATTTTTTTTAGTTTAGTTTAGTTTAGTTCAGGAAAGCAGGCAAAGAAGTCAGCAGAGGATTAAGATAAGCTGACAAAGAACCAGTTGGCCAAGGTGTGCAAAGCCAAAGGACTGGTGCATGCTAACCAGACTAAAGAGGAAATTATTTCTGACTTAATCACAGCTGAAGCATGGACCAGTCTCCAGGAAGGCAATCACTCTGGTGCTGGGGATGTACAGTCTTCAAAAACAGGGCAGTTCCCCTTTTCCTCAGAGGACTTAAAATTCCATTTGGAGTTAGATATTTGAACTGGAGGCTGTAGAAAAGGAGAAGCAGCGTCAGCATGAACTGCAACGGTTGGAGACCAAAGAGAGACTGTGACGTTTGGAGGCTGAAGAAAAGGAAAAGCAGCATCAGCATGAACTGGAGGCGAAATGTTTGGAGACTGAAGAGAGACTGTGACATTTGGAGATCAAAAAAAATGAGAGGCTGTAGCATTTGGAGGTCAAAGAAAATGAGAAACTGTGGCATTTTGAGGCTGAAGAAAAGGAGAAGCAGTGAAACCATGAGAGGGAGATACTGAGTCTTCATCAGGGTCATGGAGATAATGGAGAGAGGAATATCCAGACCCCAGAAGCAATACATGTCAGTACATTTTTTCCACAGTTTGCAGAGGAGGGTGACTTTGATAGTTTTATTCATATATTTGAAAGAGTATGTAAACAGTATAATGTTGAACAAGAGCTCTGGGTGCAGTTCCTGCCCCCCCCTTACTCCATGGTTGTCTGATATTGATTGATTAAACTATAATTGAGTGAAACAATGTTTATTTAACTGTTATAAATGAACACCTGAAGCTTACAGAAAAAGGTTTCATGAACATAGAAACAAGGCAGATGAAAGTGTATGTGATTATAATGCCGAGTTAAGCACTTATTTACATAGGTTGGTGAGAGGGTATCAGGTTACCACTTTTGAAAGACTGGTAGACCTGTTTTTGAGGAAATAAGCCCTTAATACTTTTCCTAAGGACATGAGAATCTGGTTGACAGACCAGGAGTGTAACTCTGAAGACTTACTTGGGAGAAAAGGGGATCCGAAATGAGCAAGCAGGACATCACTGCACAAGAAAGGGATACCCAGTGCTGCACATGGGTATAAGGGAACCCATTGTGGGCAGCCTAAATCACCCCAACAGAGTCAACCAGTAACAGGGGGAGCCATTAGTTAAGGTTCCCAGCCAGGATTAAGGGTTAGATGTTTTAAATGTAGCCAGAGGGGCCATGTAGCATACACATGTCCACTGAAGCAAGGTGGTGAACAAAAGGTGAGGGAAACAGCAAGTGTGAACAACAGCGTGCCAGTAGTAAGTTGTCTGGAGACAATGGGGGTACCAAATTATCACTGGAGTTTGTATCCTATCTCAGTGGATGGATGACAGGCCACTGCTAAAAGAGAAAGAACCTCTGACATAACTGTTGTGAATCCTACAGTGGTTAAAGAGGAGCAGTACATACTTGGGCAGTCCACTCTAGTCAGAGCTTTAGGAAGATCCCATTCCAATTGCCTTTGGCCAGGGTTCACCTTGACTGGGAGGGTGGAAAAGGAAGCAAGAAAGTAGGTGTGTTTGAGGATATCCTTGCGAACATCTTGATAGGGAATGATTTTGCTAATGCAGTACCTTGTTGTGTGCAGTTACATGCAGTCAGGCTTGGAGACAGGCATGTGGGTCTGGCTGCCTGGGGAGAAACAGACAGACCCCACACCTCAGGCTGGGAGTGGTGATGTAGCTAATTCAGAGAAGGAGCGAACCTGTAGCAGTGAGCCTGAAGATGAGCCACAGCTGCTGCTAGGTAATTATGTTCCCTTGGACAGGGTGTCTGCAAGGCCAGGAGTGAGTTGTAGTAACCAGGCTGACAGGCACTCCTGTCAGAAGATAGCAGACTTCCTTTGGAAGGGGAGCTGGGAAATGTGAAAGATAGAGTTGAGACAGGCTCAATTCTCAGACCCTACATTACAAGGCTTGAAGGAGGTAGCTAGGGAGGTGCCTGATTCTCAAGAAACTGGTGAGTCTGTATACTGGAACAAAGGGTTACTGTATAGAGAGTGGACCCCTGAGGGAAGGCTAAAAGGTGAGATAATACAGCAGTTAGTTGTGCCCAGAGACTACTGTCTGGCACTTCTAGCCATAGCCCATGACATTCCTTTTGCAGGTAATATGGTCATAAAGCATACCAAGAGATGTATTATGCAGAACTTTTATTGGCCTGGGATTTCTAGAAATGTAACAGGGTACTGCAGGACCTGTGAGCAGTACCAAAAGTAGGCAAGGCAGGAGGCACGGGCAAAGCTCCTTTGATACCTCTGCCTGTGACTGAGGAGCCATTTCAAAGGGTAGCTATTGATATTGTGGGGCCTGTTACTACACCGAGTTCCATGAGGAATAAATAAATCCTAGTGGTAGTAGATTATGCTACTAGATACCCTGAGGCAGTTGCAGAGAAGGTGGAAAATGCTTTGTACGAGATTTTCAACAGAGTAGGTTTCCCAAAAGAAATACTGACTGACGGAGGTACCAATTTCATGTCAGACCTGTTGGCTTGTCTGTGGGAGCACTGCAGGATGAAGCACCTAACAGCCACCCCCATCACCCTCAGACTAATGGTCTTGTTGAGAGGTTAAACTCTACACTAAAGACCATGCTACAGGCATTTGCAGACCAGTTTAAGAGAGAGTGGGACAAATATTTCCCCATTTGCTGTTTGCTTACATTGAGGTGCCCCAGGAATCCACAGGTTTTTTAACCTTTGAGTTGCTGTATGGGCATAGGGTGAGGGTGGCCTTTAAATTTGAGTCATAATGAGTGGGAGGGTGAGTTTGAATCCCACAAGGAGTCTGTTTTGGCATATGTTCTAAACATCAGGACAAGGCTTAGGAATCTCATGGGCTTGGCCCATGAGATGCTGGCAGGAGTCCAACAGCAGAAAAAGGTCTGGTATGACAGGAGTGCTCAAGCTTGATAGTATGTTGTGGCACAGCAGCTGATGGTCTCATTCCTGTCAGACATAGTAAACTGCAGGCAGCTTGAGAGGGACCCTTGAAAGTGGTAAAGAAGGTCAGTGATTTAAACTACATGGTAGAACCGCTAGGCAGGAAGCAGGGGCACAAATTGTACCATGTTAACATGATGAAGCCTTACCATGATACTGAGGCCTTTTTGCTATTTGCAGTGGATGGCCGGAGGAGTCTGAGGGGGATCTGGTGACTGATTTCCTCAGTGAGGCTTGGACTAACACTTCAGTGGAAGGAGTAGCAATGTCCCAGTGGCTATTCCCTACCCTGGTTTGAGAGATCCAAGCAGTGTTACAGGAGTTTGGGGACATGTTCACTGTAAAACCAAGGTGCACCCACCTGGTGCAGCACCATGTGAATACAGGGGCCCCAAAGATTTATCAAGAAGTCCCCTAAAGGGTGCCTGAGCAAGTCAGACAAACTCTGAGGGAGGAGATAGAGGAAATGTTGGAACTGGGAGTAATCCAGGAGATCAGCAGTCCCTGGTCCTCCGCAGTGGTGCTGCTACCAAAGAAACAAAATAGATACTCTAGAAAATAGAGAAAGGAGATGCAAATTAAGGATTTTTGGTCTTTCTGAAGGTACTGGAGGTGAAAACTTAATTTCTTTCCTAAATTCTTGGTTCCTGAAATATTAAATCTTCAGGAAGGTTTTTCCTATGGTATTGAAAGAGCACACAGTGCCATAGTTAAACCTATTCTTCTTCTTAAACTTCTCCTCTGAGATACAGTATAATAAAATTTCTTTCTTATATTGACAAAGCACTAATACTCAATACTGCATGGATGAAATTTCTTTAAAATACAAACAAAATGTTATCAGATTTGATAATGACTGTTCTAAAATGATGGATCTGAGAAAAAGCTGCTGGCACCTTGTGAAAGTTCTTGGACAAAATGGTTTTAAATCTCAATTAATCTTCCCAGTAAAAATTAAAATTCATTTATCAAATGGAATGAGAATCTTTCATAACCTAGAAGAAGCCTCTCTGTTTATGAAAAATAATAACATTATAACTACAACAGAAGATATGGACTGGTCATCCCCTACTCTGAAAAAAAAAACTCAGACAAAAATTCATGGAATGATATGAAGGGGAAAAACAACAGATTCTATTACAACTTCTATCACACTAAATAAATAACTGTTCCTGATAAACTGATCTTTTTAACTTAATTATTCTTTATTCCAAATATCACCTTTTTGGCTTCAAAGAATGAAAAAGAAAGGAAGGTAAAGAAAGTGAAAAGAAAAGGGAGGAAAAAAGAAGAGAAAAGCATCTGAAATCAGAAATTTCTATATAAGACGTCTAATTCTGAATCACTCTTTGACTTTAAAATGGCAATGTACCTTTTGTAACTCAATCAAACATTAATGTTCTTACAAAGGTAATCTTCTTATTCTAAAGTATGTTCCTTTTACATATAGTTGTTTACCTTTATATTGTTTTTGAAACTGACAGCAACATTATTTATTCCTCCTTCTAGACTTTGTTCTCTACCAGTTACTTTGTTTTTTTTATTTAGTTAAGATAATACATTTTCTTTTTTCTTTTTTTTTTTTTTTTACAAATTATTTTTACTTAGGGTATTGATTGAGTACTAGTTTATTTCATGATTACTTTATATATTTGTGAACTTAGTATAGAAAATACCTCCCAGTTGGATTTACTCTCTCAGAGATTTCTTCCTTTTGTTGGTGCCAATTAACTATTTGAAATCTTCTTTAGTTTACACATTATCTTTCACTCTTTACTTATCTCGTGCCATTGGCAGTGGGCTTGCTTCACAAACTGGTAGTAGATTAATATCTTTAACATTTGTCATGATTCCTGTATTAATTTTCCCATATAGGAAGTATTTTGTACTTCCAGTATATCACTTTCTTTTTAAATATTGTGTCCACATTTTATATGCTCCTTATATGTGTTTGTTCCCTTTTATTATGCCCATTGATTCTTGTTTACTTTGATCTTTTGCACAATGTCTTCTTTGCTTGGTTTGAATGTTTGGAGGAAATTATTGTGATTGTTGTCTTGACTTGGTAGATGGACATGGATGTGTCACCTTGGGTTGTTTACAATATTAGTCTCAGATGAGCCCTTTGTTCCCAATTTCATTGGTATTTGATTCCTAGTTGGATGATTGGAGGAATTCTTATTATCAGTGTAGTTGTAAAAGGTTTGGTCTGTGGGGACCATTGTGCTCATGGTATGGGACTTCCTAGTGTTGTTTGCATCTGTTGAGTTTGAGTGTGGGTCTACTTTCATAGTGGTGGTGCTTTATTGTGGGGGTATTGCTGTCTCATGCTGTAGCATGAAATCACAAATATGGGATACTCATGTTTCATATTTGGCTGTCATAGTTTCCAATATTAGAATTTACATTTTGTATATACTTTCCCTTGTCAGTTATATGGGAGAGGTATATTTGCAAAGGGACTGAACACTATTGTACTGTTGTGGTTTAGATAGTGATCTTGAGTGTGGGAAGCTGCATCGGGAAAAGTGCTGACTGCCAAACATCACCAAAGGGAATCTGATGTCACTGGTTGTTATTTTTGAACTTGATTGTTTCACTGATTGTTTAAATATAGTAATCCTGCTTTAGACACTTAATATTTGTAACTTTAAATGAACATAAGATATGTTCAAATTCCTGGAGTTGTCCACTTAAGGGATTACTGAGGTGATGGAAAAGTGATGGTATTTCTGGTCTACAAAATAGATCTCTTAAACTACTGCAAGGTTCTTATCATATTTTGGAAGTTCTCACTAGTAGCTTAAATTTAAATTCACACATAGTAGCAAACACTAGCTTTGTCATATTTAAGAGCTTTCATTTTACAGAATTTTTTCATGTGCTGATTGTTTTTGCATTGAAGCTACACATAGGAAGCCATTTGTGTTTCTGTAATGCCACATCCATTTTATATTATGCGTTTATATATTCTATATTTATATTTTTTATTAAATATTTTTAAGTTCTATAATTTTTAACCTGCTGTATATTATTTGTTAATTTATATATATTGGAGAATAACAGTTATATTTTAAGATCCTACTTTGAGATTTAATGATTCAGTTAGTTATCATATGTGGCATAAACGCTTCTGTCCATTATATGCTTTGAAATTCATGCACATCTCATTAGTTTTATAGGACCTGAAATGGTATTCTGATTTCTATATCTTTATTTTGTGAGTATTCATGAGATGAGAGTCTTAAATCCAGATCCTTCATAATCATACACTTTATTTGATAAATTACCCATAGTTGTTCTTGCAGTCAAATTAATAATTCTCTGCATATTAAAAGTTATTTATAATGTGCTGTTCTTTACTATCAGCATCTTGAATAATAATGGCCTGTTATGTAATATGCATTATTTGCTACCTTTTAATACCTCTTTATTTTTATTTATTTATTTATTTGTTTGACATTTGTTAACTGGGTTGGTCCAGCTGAGACAGAGGCCCATTTTCAGTGGCGACCCAAGGAGAAAAGCTCCATACAATATGCAGTCATGAAAAACATATCATAACATAATGGTAGGAGTACTGACAAGGGAGAGAAATGTAAGATAGACTGAGAGGGATGAGAGCATTGGCTGTAGGAGGGAAAAGAAATATGAACTGATGTGATTAAGCATTTTTCATATAATAATTTATATAATCAATCTAATCATTATTAATTAATTTCTTCTTATCCGTTATACATATTTAATATTTTTATTTATCCATTCATTTATTATGTAATTTCCGTTTGAATTATATTGCTATTCTTTGCATGCTTTCATCAAAATTATAATGTCCCCATTATTTAAACAATTCACTGTAGAGCTCAATCAGTTAGGTTTTGGTCTTTACTAATACTTAAGTTTATTGCTTGATAGTATAGAATTAGATAGTCTGATAGTTTTCTTTTAATTATCTATTGGACTAGAAATTTTGATAATTTCATGTAGTTATTTTATACCATTTACAATATTTTTATTACTTTTATTTATTCTTTATCCTTGTTCTTTTATGGCCTGAGATATTATTTTTTCCATTCCATATTTTCAAGATATATCTTATTATTATATTTCATCATTACTATTATTTTGCTTATTTAAAATAGTATACGTTCAGTAAATATAATTATACTATTTTATAAATGGACTTATGCTTGCTTTCTTTAAATGTTAATGGTTTGAATAGTCTAATGAAAAGATAAAACTTGTGACATTATCTTAAAATGAATAAGGGTCAAGTGGTTTTACTTCAAGAAATTCATATTAAACAAATGGAAAGGGATATCTAAAACCCAGGAAGTTAAATAATTTTAGTTCAATCCACTTTTAAAACAACAATAAGAGTTATGATTCTTTGGAAGAGAAATATTGACTTTCCACAAATTATATATAAATATGAAGATCAAGTTGGCCTTCTTACTTTGGTAGTTTTCAGGTTTAACAACAGGTTATGAAGTCTAATAAATATTTAGTGGTTTTCTGGTATGGGGCAAACTCTTCCTAACAACATTTCAACATCATACTTGATAAATATAAAGGTAATTTAATTACAGGTGGAGATTTTAAAAGCATTTAAGAAGATTATGATACTAGTAATAAGAGGAAACTGAGGCTGACCTCTACTGCAAAAACACTTATAAAATGGACTAAATCTCTTAAAGGATACATTTAATATGAAAGACCCCTGTTCATTACTTTTTTCTCATCAGGGTTATAAATATGGTACACAGACCAGAATAGATAGAATACTAGTTTCTCAAGATATAATTTCTAAAACATCTAACTTTAATATCATGCCGTGTCCTGTTTTAGACTGTGCTGCATCTATTTTGAAATTTCAAACTCATTTTAAAAGATTAACTTTTTTGACTAAAATTTCTGCATATATAACTAAAAAGAGTTCAAATCTTGGTTAATCACAGAACTTTTTTTCATGGAATCCAATAATATGCTCGATATTAATGTAATCATAACATGGGATTCATTAAAAGCTTACATTTTTGGTAACATTTTAATATGGTATGAAAGCAATATTAAGGAATGGGAGTCAGAACTACAAAACATTCAAATTAAATTACTTGTGGCCAAATCTAAATATATCAAAAATAATATTTCTAATATAAAAGAAATAGAAAATCTAAATAAAAACATATTCATATTCTGTCTCATAAAACAAACCTGACCTTTGAAGAACTAAAAATGACATCCTATTCATTATCTCTTAAACATATGCAGAATCTTTCAAAAAGAGTCAGGATGTGATCAAACAATAATAATAGTCTAGAAGTTAGACATGAAGGAAATAAAAAAACAATACCACAGACACTGGGGAAATTCAGAACACTTTTGGATTTCATTATACATCTTAAATTGTAATCCTAATATTTCAACTGTTACTCCAACTTTAAATCCTGATAATCTTAATATCAAGAGAATTCTGCCAGAATTAAAATACAGTTTGCATAAACATATTTTCTGTAAGGAAATTGTTGATAAAATAAAAACATCAAAATCCAATAAAGCTCTACGTATGGAAGGGAGAATAATAAAAATAAATGAAATCTTTCTCCCCATATAGTTTCTTTTTCCATAAAAGTCTTGTTGAAGTTCAAGCTCAGTAAATCATTCCTCCTTCTTGGAAATATTCTTTAATTTCTCACATATTAAAGTAAAACAAAAATTCACAGCTCTGCTCTTCTTATAGACCTATTTCTCTTTTAAACGATTATATGATTTTCATGTCCATCATTTCTGATAGAATAAGAGAACCTATAGCTCAAGTAATTGACTCTAATTAAACTGGTTTTATACATCAAAGACAAACACATGAAAATATTAGGTGCATTTTGACTTTTATAGATTTTTTTAATTAAAAAAAATAAAAAAGTTTTATTAATTAGTTTGGGTGTTGAAAAAAACATTTGACTCCCTAAATTGGAATTATTTATTCAAAATCTTAGATCAATTTGATTTTGCTAAAAGTTTCACCTCACTCTTAAAGAGTTCTTTTTCCAACATAGGTATCAAAATCTAAATCTGCTTTGAATCTGTAATTCCTTTTAATATGACTGAACATTTCTTTAATAAATCTCATACTCATGCATTTGATATTTGGAAAACTAAGAATTTTGTTTGCTGGTATCAAAATATCAAAGATTTAAAAGCTAAAGGTGTTCAACAATGTATTTTTGAATTTGACTTAAACCCTCAGGATTGGTTACTATTAAGAAATGTGAAAATCTACACACAGGAATTATGCATATTTATTTCTCTCTCTCGCTTTAATGAAAAACCTAAATTAATTCATGTTTTCTATGAAATGATATATAACACAACTTTGATAACTTAATTTCAAAACTTTACAAAATGTTTATACAATGTAAAATAAATTTAAATGAAAAATTCTGGAATCATATTACATTAGGCGACAACTCCTATTTTACTTCTGAAAATAAATCTAAAGTACTATTACCTGTAAAACACACCTTTTGGTCCCAGTACTGGAACATATTTACATGGAAATTTTTATACAGAGCTCTTTTAACCCTATATAAAATAGCCAAATTTAATTGTAATAGTAATACAATGTGTTAGAGATGTCTACAAGTATGTAAAGCTGCCTGGGTACATATATTTTTGAATGTTATTCCTTGAACTTATTTTGGTCTAAGTCAGATGAATTTTTAAAAGCTTTATTCTCTGATACTTTTTGTTTATCCAAATAATTAATACTATTTAATGTAAATGTGAGACATGATCTACAAATGTTAATCTTTATCACTTATGGTTAGTTTTTGCAGTAGCAAGGAATGTATTACTAAGAAGTGGAGAACAACTACTTCACCATCTTTTGAAGGCCTTCTTTCCTTATTAATAGAAACAACATTTAAAGAGACTAGAAAGTAAAAGAACAAAGGATTAATCCCATTCCATTTACTAATAACCTTTGACAAACGTAATATCTCTCATTGACTTTTACCAATTGAAATCTACTTCTGATGTCTAGAGAAGTAAAGCAGTAGAAAATTGATAGACTTTCTAAAGAAGAAATGGAGTTACATTATTTACACTTTTTCTTTTTTTCAGGCCTTTGTGAATATTGTATATTGTTCAGTTTTATTATTTTACTTCAAATTTCACTCTGACATTTGCATTATATTATTTTTGATTATTTAATTGTGTTTGTGCAAAAAAAGAGCAATAACTTTTTTGAATAAAAAGATTTCTTACATACGTTATGAGAACAAGTCTTCACTTTCATTGACTTTAGTAAAAACTGGTCATAATGGTGGATTACTTATAGAGCAAAACATAAAGCTGTGTTTTTGTTCTGTAGAAAAACAACTTCTCAGTAAAAAAATAAATACTTCTCTGCTTGGAAGTATTCTGCCTAGAAAATAAACGAGTTTTAGAAACACATCTGTAAGTGTACTCTGTTAGCAAATCAATGCTATGTTATTCAAGTCTCTAAACAAGAATTCTCTCCTTTTTCAATAAGAAGTTAAAAAAAATATTCTGAATCAAGGCTGTCATTGCTTAATACTGATGGTGTTATGGCCACCACCTAATCTGAAATAATGCAGATAGTGGAGCTGTGTTACACTTTTGTTCTCCTCCTGTGAAACTGATATAACCCAATGGAATGTCCCACATATTTCTGCAGAAGACATTAAGGTATCAGATGGCCACATATATTTGTCAGAAGTTGATACTGTTTTGCATGACATTTCTGCTGATTTTTTCCCAGGTATAGATGGCATTACAGATAGGTTCTACAAAAATATGTCTGAGAGACAGAGGAGAGAGAATTTAATAAAGCTTACATGGTCTTTTTTATCGTGTAGGTATTGCACCATGCTGCTTATAGAAAAGTAAGCAGGTTTTAGATTCAGTAAGCACTGCTGGGTGGTGCATGCATGTGCCAACATGGGAAGTTCTGTAGCATGCAAATCACCTCATAAGCAGGTGAATTTCATGCAAATGAGTCAGGTACAGTAATCCTGCAAGCAGATAGGTAATTCTTCAGACCCTATGTCAGTGTCTGTAATGTACATGGAAAAATTCTGTGTACAGGAGTGTAGAGAGAAAAAAAAGGCTGTAAAAATATAGATATATAGACAGAAATAGCATACCACACACAGATATGAGTGAAACTATCCTCCTGTGTGTCTGAAAAATGAAAGGAAATAAGTTAAATTGATTTATGTTTTTTAACAATTTGGGCATGCTTGCACAGCTCACCGGAGTGCGCAAACATGCTTTATAAAACAAAATGTTTTTAAAAATTCGAAAAAAAAATAATATTATGTGACAGAAATGTATTACAGGACATTGCGTGGAGTATCTAGAATGGTACATTGGTGCTGTTGAACATGTTAGGGCTATGAAGCATGTAGTTTCTAGGCTGTGAGCAGGGATCCCTATACGAATGAGATGAAGTTACTTATTAGCATAAAGGGGTAGTCATGTCCGCGTATCCCTTTTATGTAGGCAGAGAACCATGTTGATGTTTACAGAAGAGGTAGCTGACATCAGTGGAGGGTGTGTCCAATGACTTCTAAGCTTATTTCAGCTTAGCTGCACCTGTTTGCGTGGTGTGCTGCCATGCTGAGTGTGTCCTGTCAGGGGCTGTGTGTGCACTAACTTCTAAGACTTGTTTAGCTAAGGGGTACATGTTTCCGTGAGTTTGCGTGGTGCACCTCCATGCTGAGAGTGGAAGTTTGGGAGGTATGTACACTAACTGCTAAGCTTTGTTTACCTATGGGGCACATGTTTGCATGGTGAACTGCAGTGCTGAGTGTATCTAAAAGTCAATGACATATTAATTAGTTTTGACCCCTGTTTAACTAAAAAACTAGGGCCATTAAATGATGTTAATGATATTCTGGGCAGATATAATGCATCATAGGTAGTCAATCACACAGTCAGCATCTACTGCAGAGCACTATAAAGTATGCATATACCCTACAATCTGATTTTCCTCCATACTTTGCACCATTGGAGTACAGACTGGAATTTTGAGTGAGAGAGTGGTAGGGGCTGCTGCAAGTCTTCTACATCTGTATGTGCTAGATGCTGAAGTCACTGCTGCTGTTGCTACTGCTGCTGCTGACAATAGGCCTAGACTGAGAAGCAGAAGAGTGTTCAGGCCCAGAGTAACCTTCCAGGAGCTACATGAGCTGGCAATTGTAGAGTGCTACAGACTGGACAGGGACCTACTACAAAAACTCACAGAGCTCTGCCACACTCAACTCAGACCCAGAGCCAACAGATGGGAACCCATCCCAGTGGAAACAAAGTTATGTGTAGCCCTTAGGATACTAGCTACAAGTACTTTCTAAAGACCAACTGGGGACATGAAGTGGGTCTCACAGGCATCAGCATCCAGGGTACTCCACCAGTTCTTGGATGCCATGTTACCACATGCCAGTGAGCACTTTTCTTTTCCTTCACCCCTGAGGCGAGGGCCAGCAATATGTAGCACCTCTACCATGTAGCACACTACCCTGAGGTACTGGGTGCCATAGATTGCACTCATGTATACATCAAGTCACTGCCTGGTGAGGAGGGCAGAATCTATGTCAGCCATAAGGTGTACCACTCCATTAACTGCCAGGTCATGTGCAGTGCCCAGGAGATTATCATGAATGTTTGTGCTGGCAACCCTGGCAGTTATCACAAATTCCATATCTGGCATGCATCAAAGCTGTACCAGATGTTTATTAAGGGGGAGATACCTCAGGGCCATTTACTGGGGATGCTGGCTATGTACTGGAACTGTGGCTGATGACACCCATCAGAAATAAATGTAAATATGGAAGTTATGGTATAGGTTGTAGGAATGTCATGTGTGACGTGGTGGGGACAAGGGAGTGTAGCTGACACAGACAACATGGGAGTACATGTTAGGTATGAGTACAGATCCGTCATATGTGGCATCATGACTTATGAAGTCACCGACAATCTGGGCCTGTCCTTTGAGGTCACACATGTAACTACACTATCTGTTGTGGTTCTGCTTTGTGTGAGTGGCTAATTTTGTCACTTACCATGTCTACACAACATCACAACAACACTATGTGCTTCTTTTAGCTGAGGAGGTAGTGTCTCCATGTTAGGGGGCACCCTCACCCCAACTGTCACACAGCACTGTCCACTTGTTATTGTGCAGCCTAATAATGGCAGTTGTCTACCAGTCAGGTTTGCTGAGCCATGACAAGCCTGTGTACCTCCTGTCATGTACAGCCAAGTTCATGCAGTTGTAATGCTGCTGACATAATGCATGGATGTCGAGCTCTGGATACTTGCCTGTCCCATCTGAAAGGGGAGGTGCAATTACACTATGTCAACTATCCCACAGGAGGTAATAAATGGCTTTCTTGACATATATATCTGTATTGTCTGAAAGGGGGGGGGTACATGCTGGTTGTTCTAAGGAGACTGATCTATGGCCAGATCCCACCAGGAAGGACCTCACATTGGGGGGGGGGGGTTGTAGTGATCACACATATTGCTAAACACATGATGCAGTACATTGGTTCCCCATGTAGGGATGTCACAGCACTGCTGCAGGGCATTGTAGGTAAGGACCTGGACCATCCTTTGGGTAAGTGAGCCACAGCATGACTAAGCAAAGCAGTGTGTACAGTTTTATGTTGGCAAGACTGATTGCACCTTGATGGAAAGAATAAGGGAACATATGAGGGTTATAGGGCAGGGTGATACCAACAATTCTTTATCTCAACATTTAATAGGCACAACCACTGCACATACATTTAAGTTTTTTGTTATTGATTTATTGAAGGATGAAGGTATAATGGGAGATGTTAATAATCGTACTGAAAATAGGGAATTTACCTGGATTTTAAGGTTACAAGCTGATAGGGAAGGTGGCTTGAATGATATGGTTTCTTTAAAACCCATATTAAAGAATATGAGAGTATTTAAATGAGCAAGTGGCATGTGATATGCTGAATTTGATGTTATTGGTTGATTGATAATTGTATAGAGTATTTAGATAGTTGTTTGTAATTATGCTATAAGGTCTGATGAAGTGGTTTATCCATGAAAGCGCTTATCGATTTTTTAACTAGTTTATATTTCAAATAAAATGGTTTTCTGCCAATATTTACTTGTTTTTTACTTTACTGTAATTCTACTGCTACACACCATTGGATTTGAACCCAGGACTGTGTGCGGATTTATTGTTTGTAAGGCATTTAACAGATTGAGCTACTGAGTCACTGCAATAGCAGTTGTATTTGCAAGATATATGTTCACACTATCAGGCTGTGACAAACATTTTCTCCATCCATCAGTATGTGCATGGCTTTATATGGATGTATTTCTGCACCAGGGTTCCAGCTGAACATATATTTTGCCATTAATGCCTTACCAGGTATCTTTCTACATGTTGCTAATAAAAGGGCACATTTACCTGCTATCACATGCTTCACTTACATCCATTATTATGTCTTTGGCTTTCTCGTGATGTACTATTGTGCCAGAGTCCAAGGTACAGTCCAATTTTTCGATTACTTTTTAATCAAGTTTGCATGGTGTGGTACAATGCGCAACTCTGCTGAAACACGCTTAATGACTATAACTGGTAATTTGTTTTGATTAAACTACCTGTTTTTATTAAGAGTTATGTGCTATGGCAGGTTAATGCAGTGTTCTGCAGGTACGATGATCTTGGGTTCGAAATATGGGAATGGTGTTTATTTTGTAAGTGTGTATTACCATTTTAAAAAACACATATAGTCAATATATCTCCATTTAGTTGAGCTGAGAAAAGCTGAGTGATGCGCAGCATCATGCAGCGTCATGCTAAAAATATAAAGAAAATAAAATGGAGGAGATATGAAAGTGGTGAAATGGGGTGCAAGCCAGGGGGAAAACATAGTGAAAGGCAGGTAGGGATGTGCATAAAAGGTGTAGGAAAGAACCATAGCTATCCATTTCTTGTACAGCAATAACTGTGCACTTTGACAGAATTTGTACATGATTTTGAACTCTGAACCCCAGAGAGAGGGGTGAGGACAACATAACTGTGTTGTCAAGCCAATTGGTCCAAATTATGTGTGTCCAATGGACACTTGTGCAATGTGGAGAGCTATGTATGGGACAATATTTTTTTTTTGGGGGGGGGGTAGGTGCCCATTTTTGTTTTTTAAGGTGAGAGTGGAATGTTGGGGAAGGTAAATTGGGTTGGTGAGGATGCATTTGCAGACAGAAGAGACAGACAATACAGCAGACAGGGGTGGTGTGTGACACATGAAGGGGTGAACACCTTGGATAGCAGCATGACTCACATCCCCACCCATGGAACTGTCAGCACTGCTCTGTCACTGCCTCGGGGTGGCAGCAGTGGAGGCTGGGAACCAGGGTGAGGCTGCCCCATCAGGTTGGCCAGCAGCACAGGCAGTGGTCAAAACCATGGTAGACTATCTTGCGCACCCAAACTGGCAGCTCAGCCAGAATGACAATTGCCCCTCTACCACCACTCTCAGATGGGGTCTCATTCCCCGTCCCATGGGTGGTACTTCCTGACACCACAGGTGGTGCAGGGTAAGCAGAAGTCTGGGTCCTGGATGTGCTGGGACCTGGTGTTATGGCTGGGGAAGGCTAAGTAGGCAGATCATCTGGAACCAACCTACCTTGACGTGCTGTGGTAAATGAGGTATAGCAATAAATTAAGGTTAGTAATAACCAAACCATTGTTAGTATTAACAAAATGGAACATCATATTTATTAATCCAAATACATATTAATGTATATTATGTGTAACACAACATTTAGTAACATAACAGTGAGTATGTCAACAGCATGATAGTAAGAATTAAACCATAAGGCCAACAAAACAATTAGTTTAACAAAATATGTTAATATTGAATCATAATAAAGCATAACAATAATAAATCACATTTTACCAAAATATAGTTTAACAAAATATGTTAATATTAAATTATAATAATAAATAATAAATGAAAGTAAGGGGTGGGAAGAGAGAGAAAAACATTCCATTACTAACAACGCAGATGAAAACACTGATCATAAATACTCTACAGGTGTGTAGTGTCAGTTTTGAGTACAGTGACTACAATTCTCCTATAGCTGATGTAGCACATACATACCTTTCAAGTTGTTAGCATGGGTAAGTATGGGCCAAGCAATAACAAATGCAGGTACACAACTACACAGAACAGTTTCACATAATGTGGACTTTTACAACTACCAAGGTGTTCTGTACGCAGATTTGGTAATACATTGCATTCCAGGTAATCATTTTTCTGGTAATCCTATGACAGACGGATTAGACAGTTTCAATTACATTACAAGGAACTGTGACACTTGAGAGGCATGTTTTTGTACATTGTATAAACTAAACGGCCATCATGCCTTAATTGGCAGGCATGGGAATAGAACCAGATAGCTGCAGGTTGTTGTGTCTTTCGGCTTTTCCCGGTTAGGGGTTGCCACAGTGGAACTCCGGTCCGCTAATGATTGGCAGTTGATTTTTACATGCCGAGTTGCCAGCCCTGATGCACAACCTTCAACAAAGGTACGCCCATTCACGCATGTCTCCACACAGAAGACGCTCTAGCTGAGAATCGAACTGGACAGTGTCTTACTGTGAGGCGACAATGCTACCGCAGCACCACCACCGCGGATGCAAATAATGTAACAATTGACTGCAGCAACTTAGTACAGACATGCAAGAAATACAGCCATACTGGAAATATTTAGACAAATTTATTTAGGAAGCAACAATACTGCTTAACACTTTATTGGTATTGCTGATAAGTGTCTGTGAAATCTAAACACAATATCTGCTCATAACATGGGCTACCTCAACTATATACCTTTTGTTCCTGTAATGGAAGAAAATGAGAGCATTATATGACTGATATTGGCCTGGAGGCAACCTTGAACCATACTATGAGTTGAGCACTACATGTTACAGGACATTAATTTTGCATTCTAGAACTATTAAAGTATTATACTTGACTGCAGTGACAGTAGAACACACATGCATGGAATACAGCCATACTGCATATATTAAAACAGATTTATTTAGGAATCAACAATATTGTTTAACACTTTATTGGTATTGCTGATACATTTCTGTGAAGTCCACACACAATATCTACCCATAGAGTGGGCTACCGCACCCATATACCATTATTACCTAGAGTAGGAGGAACAGAGAGCATTATGTGACAATACTGGCCTGCGGAGAGCCTTGGACTGTTCTATTAGTTGAGAAATACAGTCTGCAGGCCATTAGTTTTGCATTCTACAGCTATTATAGTGTTACACTTGACTGCAGCAACCTTACCATAGACAAGCAATACATACAGCTCTACTGCAATGGTTATGATAACACAATCCTGCTATATACTATTTTGCTTACTGTTATTGATATTGTTTATTGTTTATTGCAATACAGTTGTTGTTCATTTATTGCACTACAGCTCAAATTTCCCAGTTATTGCACTACAGTTCTACTTGTCCATTTATTGCACTACAGTTCTTCTTGTGTATACTTTATTGTAGTAAATGCTTTACTCTTTCTTGCTTATTGCACTACAGTTAGCATAATAAATCTGTACTTACCACACTAACGTTGTAACCTGACCAAGCACCCAGCATGGGACTGAACATTGCAAGTCCTCTCAGCTGCAGCTTTTGGAGAGAAGCACACCATTATGCATACCAGTTTTGCAGACATCCAGCTTTCATTTTGGTAAAACAATGGAAAACATACTTACATATTTGTAGGGCATGTCCAGCTCTTGCCTCTTTGATCCAGTTGTCCAAGGCTCACCTCTTTCTCCTCTTCAGGTCATCATAACGGTGATGACACTGCTCACTAGTGCGGGGATACCAATACCACTGGTAAGTTCCCTGGCCAACTGGTCCCAGGCCTCTACCTTACATTCCAAGCCACAAAAACTGCCCTGCATCAGCCTGGGTTCATGATTCCTTACCAGGAGCCCAACAAAGACCCTGGACTCCTGCACACCCCATCTCTGTGACCAAAAGTGCACCCTCTCCAACACTGCCTGGCATATTAAAGAATGGTGCAGAATTCCCACTTTTTGCACCTAAGTGGGAATTCTGCACCCTCTCCAACACTGCCTGGCATATCAAAGAATGATGCAGAATTCCCGTTTATTGCACCTAATATAGGCTGTTTTCCTGCCCTTAGAAATCATTCAGCAACATTCAAAAAAGTGCCACATTGCTTAGCAGCATGCAAACCAGCTAAGCAG
>NC_056744.1:1662998627-1663093627 GCF_019279795.1 Protopterus annectens | reverse complement strand
GGGTATGAACTGTAGCAACTGCTTGCTACATTTGTACAATATCAAAGAGGAGATTTTTTTAGTTAAAAAAAAAAAAGAAAGACCTGATAACGTAGCACTCTGTACAGGGTTTAAATTGTAGAAATGTACCAAGAAATTTCCTGCAGTTTAAAACAAAAAAAAAAGATTTTTATTATTATTCTTATTTATTTATTTATTTATTTATTTATTTAATACTAAAATAGAGGATGAATGGAAGGGGCAGGATGCTGAAACTGGACATGAATGGAGCAGGGGGGCATGTTGTATTTATGGCCACCTGGTTGGTGTACCAGGAGAAGGAGAGGACCTTTATTGCTCTTGGGGGGGGGGGGAGTACAGATTGCAGAAGTCCTTTTTTTTATTTGTCATTGATAGCAAATTATGAACAGTTAAAAAGTGTTATAAAGAGCAGAAATACCACAAAGCACATTGTTAATCTTGAAGATAAACTCCACAGTAAATAGACAGCTTCTTGTGCTTTTCACGTGATTTATTTTTTATTTATTTATTTTTTATTTTTAATGATGTTTCAAATATCTCTGATGAATAAATGGAATGCATGGTGCTAGAGGCTTAAATGCTGGGACATAAAGAAATTTCACAACAAGAATGTAATGAAAATTTAGTTACATGTTTCGAAAGCTCTGAGGTCTTTTTAGAGTAAAGAAGATTATGAAGAGTTAGAAGATGTGTAGGAGATGTGAACATTACAATCAACTCCTCTCTTTTTCAGTTTTGAATAAAATATAATAAAATGCAGAATCTGAATTACGTGGACAGCTGTAAAACAAGGATTTTCATGGAATTTGATGTAGAACATAGATCATTAAGTCATCAAAATTTGTAGTTGTTTATTGTCATGAGATTGTGTGACACCCAGTCAAATGACATTAAAACTAGCCGACACACACTCACTAACATATTTGTGAGTAATCTTTGTGTGATACATTCTCTGATTTGAATGCACAGTGGGAGAGACTTAGACATGCAGAGAACAATGACCTTAATATATTTTGTCAATCGGTCTAAATACGACTCATTGTTTTACAGCTCCTAGATGTACTGTTTTCAGTTTGTTATAGTGTTCTACTTTAGCAGTTTTTTCTTATTCTTTTTTTCAAAAAAGTTATTACGTGGAATCATTATAATCATTAGAAATGAGACTTTTTGTCTGTTATGCAAACACAGTGCACTGATAATGTTGTTGCACAGTTATGGGTTTTGAAGCTTCATCATTGCTGGACTTGTGGTTTATGTCACCTTTCAGGGGTGGTTTAGTTACTGTTGCAGTAGGTGCCAATTTGTCTCAATGGCAGAATAATGTTATTTATCCTTACCTGCTTTTTGTTTTTTACAGTAATCCCAGACAGCAGATATTTTTAGCACAAGGAATAAGGTGTCATAAACTCAAAAGAGTAGTAATAAAATTCAGGTTCCGCCATTTGACAAAAATAAGAACGAGAGATCCCAAAGAGATAATGAAATATTTCAGAAATGTAATGTACATTTTTATAAAGCTGAGGAATGAGGAAGTCAGGATAATATGCAATTGGAATTATCTGTGAAATATTTAGATTAGCTAATGTTAGAGGAAAAAGAGGCTTAATTGTTGATAGGCAGGATAGACAGGAAACAAAAACTATGATGTGTAGTAAATCCACAGGGAAATCCTTGGGATCAGATTGCATTCCTATATAAGTTATGAACTGGGGGGTGGGGGATGAATGAAGACTTTGGAAGACACTGTTTAATAATGTCCTGAAAGGGAGAGAAATGCCAACATTCTTAAGGAAAGCTGTGGTAGAAATTTTGCAGAAAGAGGGAAAGGACAGCCCGCATCATATAAAACAATTTCTATTTTAATTCATGATTATAAAGTGTTTATGTCCATAGAAGCTAAGAGAATAGCAAAAGTGTACCACAACTTAAAGGTATGAATCCATGTCACTTTGTGGAAGGGAAACAAACTGTCTGGAAGTAATTGGAATAAATTAGCTGACAAAAAATATCTGACAAAAGAAAATGTTCATGAAAATTTTATTATATATGTGAACTCATGTAAATTAAACTGTGATGATTAAAAACATATATAAAAAATTTGGTATGCGGCTACAAAATTACAGATATATATATATATATATATATATATATATATATATATATATATATATATATATATATATATATATATATATATATATATATATATATTTTTTTTATATATATATTATGTGACTGGCCTAGTGGTGCTTCCTAGAAAGTAGTTCATAGAAAGAAATTATTCCTTTTCAAATAAGTATCAGTAGGTCACTTAGTCACAAACTGAGAGACATAAATAAATATTCTTAAATCTGTTGCACTTACTCTAGAAAGCAGTTGCAATGAAACATTCAGCAGAAAAACAGAGGACTATAGCACCTGCACCTTTAACCTCAGCCTCTTTGTTAGAGTAAATAAAAATGAAAAGAGAGTCACAAGGCACAACATTATGAAACGGCAGTTAGGCTTACATTTTAAGTTAAAGTCGAAGATTATATAGTTAGTTGAAGTAACTAAACACCTACTCACAGAATCCAAACTTTGATAAATTATAGGTCATAACTGCTTAGTCTTATATTACCAATGATGTTATTAATAACAGAAAAAAAAAACTGTTCATTTTGTTACTGAATAAAAAACCTAAATCCAAAACATTGTAAATGCCTTAACAGTAACTGTTACAGAAAGAAAATAAGTTTGTCAGATATTTTCATAAGAATAGCACGTAAAGTAATAACAAGTGATCTGTTTTTGGGAAGTCAGGAAGGGCATCCAGCGTAAAACCTCTGCCAAATTACTGATGTGGAGAACATTTCATAATTACATACCGGATCGGTCAAGGCCTGGGTTAACAACGACCGCCACCAGTACTGTTAGCCAACAGGGTGCTGGCGGAAATTGGGCTACTGTTGGCCGAAGAAGAAGAGGAGGGGGAAGGCATGCCCAAAGGCAGGAAGAGGAGGAAGTTTAGGAGTGTAGTACTGACAGTAGGAACTTTGAATGTTGGCAGTATGACTGGTATAGGGAGAGAGCTAGCTGATATGATGGAGAGAAGGAAGGTTGATATATTGTGCGTGCAAGAGACCAGATGGAAGGGAAGTAAGGCCAAGTGTATAGGAGGCGGGTTCAAATTGTTCTATCATGGTGTGGATGGCAGAAGAAATGGGGTAGGGGTTATTCTAACAGAACAGTATGCCAAGTGTGTTTTGGAGGTGAAGAGAGTGTCTGATAGAGTGATGTTTATGAAGCTTGAAATTCATGGTGTAATGATGAATGTTGTTAGTGCATATGCTCCACACGTTTGGTGTGCGATGGATTAGAAAGAAAAATTTTGGAGTGAGTTGGATGAAGTGGTGGTGAGTGTACCCAAGGGTGAGAGACTAGTGATTGGAGCGGACTTCACTGGGCATGTTGATGAAGTGAACAGAGGGGATGAGGAAGTGATGGGTAGGTATGGTGTTTAGGAGAGGAATGCAGAAGGTCAGATGATTGTGGATTTTGTGGAAAGGATGGACATGGTTGTGGTGAATATGTATTTTAAGAAGAGGGAGGAACATAGGGTGACGTACAAGAGTGGAGGAAGATGCACACAGGTAGATTATATCCTATGTAGGAGGGCCAGTCTGAAGGAGACTGTAAAGTGGTGACTGGGGAAAGTGTAGTTAAGTAGCATAGAATGGTGGTCTGCAGGATGATGTTGGTGATCAAGAAGCAGAGGAGGAGTGTGAAAGCAGTGCCAAGGATTAAATGGTGGAAGTTAAAAAAGGGTGATTGTGAGGTGGAGTTCAGGGAAGAGTTAAGACAGGCACTGGGAGGCAATGAAGAGTTACCGAATAGCTGGGTAAATACAGCAGAGCTAGTAAGGGAGACTGCTAGGAAGGTGCTTGGTGTGACATCTGGACAGAGGAAGGAGGACAAGGAGACATGGTGGTGGAATGAGGAAGTACAGGAGAGTATACAGAGGAAGAGGCTGGTGAAGAAGAAGTGGGATTGTCAAAGAGGTGAAGAAAGTTGACATGAGTATAAGGAGATGAGACGCATGGCAAAGAGAGAGGTGGGGAAGGCTAAGGATAAGGCATATAGAGAGTTGTATGAGAGATTGGACACTAAAGAGGGAGAAAAGGACCTGTACCGATTGGCTAGACAGAGGCACAGAGTTGGGAAAGATGTGCAGCAGGTAAGGGTGATAAAGGGCAGTGAGGGAAAAGTACTCACAAGTGAGGAGAGTGTGTTGAGTAGAAGGAAAGAGTACTTTGAAGGGCTGATGAATGAAGAGAATGAGAGAGAGAGAGAAGGTTGGATGATGTGGGGATAGTGAATCAGGAAGTGAAGCAGATTAGCAAGGATGAAGTAAGGACAGCTATGAAGAGGATGAAGAATGGAAAGGCTGTTGGCCCAGATGACATACCAGTGGAAGCATGGAGGTGCTTAGGAGAAATGGCAGTGGAATTTTAACCAGATTGTTTAATGAAATTTTGGAAAGTCAGAGAATGCCTGAGGAGTGGAGAAAAAGTGTTTTGGTACCTATCTTTAAGAATAAGGGTGATGTGCAGAGCTGCAGTAACTACAGAGGGATAAAATTGATCAGTCACAGCTTGAAGTTATGGGAAAGAGTAGTGGAAGCTAGGTTAAGAAGGGAGGTGATGATTAGTGATCAGCAGTATGGTTTCATGCCAAGAAAGAGCACTACAGATGCAATATTTGCTCCGAGAGTGTTGTTGGAGAAATACAGAGAAGGTCAGAAGGAGTTGCATTGTGTCTTTGTGGACTTAGAGAAAGCATATGACAGGGTGCCTAGAGAGGAGTTGTGGTGTTGTATGAGGAAGTCAGGAGTGGCAGAGAAGTATGTAAGAGTGGTACAGGATATGAACAAGGGTAGTGTGACATTGGTGAGGACTGCGGTGGGAGTGACAGATACGTTTAAGGTGGAGGTGGGATTACATCAAGGATCAGCTCCGAGACCTTTCTTATTTGCAGTGGTGATGGACAGGTTGACAGATGAGATTAGACAGGAGGCCCCGTGGACTGTGATGTTTGCAGATGACATTGTGATCTGTAGTGAGAGTAGGGACCAATTTGAGGAGACCCTGGAAAGGTGGAGATATGCTTTAGAGAGGAGAGGAATGAAGGTCAGCAGGGCTAAAACAGAATATATGTGTGTAAATGAGAGGAAGGATAGAAGAATGGTGAGGATGCAGGGAGTAGAGTTGGTAAAGGTGGATGAGTTTAAGTACTTGAGATCAACAGTTCAGAGTAATGGTGAATGTGGAAGAGAGGTGAAGAAGAGAGTACAGGCAGGGTGGAATGGGTGGAGAAGAGTGTCAGGAGTGATTTGTGACAGACGAGTACCAATAAGAGTGAAAGGGAAGGTCTACAAGAGGGTAGTGAGACCAGCTATGTTATATGGGTTGGAGACTGCAGCACTGACGAAAAGGCAGGAGTTTGAGCTGGATGTGGCAGAGTTAAAGATGTTAAGATTTGCACTGGGTGTGACTAGGATGGACAGGATTAGGAATCAGTATATTAGAGGGTCGGCTCAGGTTGGACAGTTTGGAGACAAAGCACGAGAGGTGAGATTGCGTTGGTTTGGACATGTGCTAAGGAGGGATGCTGGGTATATTGGGAAAAGGATGGTAAGGATGGAGCTGCCAGGTAAGAGGAAAAGAGGAAGGCCTAAGATAAGGTTTATGGATGTGGTGAGAGAGGACATGCAGTTGGTTGGTGTGGAAGAGCATGATGCAGAGGACAGGAAGAAATGGAAACAGATGATCTGCTGTGGCGACCCCTAACGGGAACAGCTGAAAGAAGATAATGATGATGTTTTGGGGAATTAGAAGCACAGAGCACAGTATGAGTTGCAGTCAGCAGACATCACTTGGGAGACCCCAGTTTTATTACCCAACAGCAAGCCTGCATCAGTGTACATTTCATAACATAACTGTAGCAAGACTTCTGAATGTCATGCAAGTCAGATGTCTCACTCAATGAAGAAACCGCAGAAATATTCTGAATACAACAAGTCATATGTATCTATATATAATTATCTCTCTCTCTCTCTCTCTCTATATATATATATATATATATATATATATATATATATATATATACACACACACACATATATATATATATATATATATATATATATATATATATATGTATATATACACACACACACACACACACACACACACACACACACACACACACACACACATATATATATATATATATATATATATGGTTCTACCTCAGATAACAGTACAAAACACGAAATCCCACATGCCCGACAACGAAATAACCGATGGTACACAAACAACAAAACATATTCCCGGCCCAAAACCACATACACAACAAGCACACACCAAAATCCTCTAAAAACCCACACTAAACCTCACATACACAACTACCTACAACCCTAACTGTCCCCCAAACCCTAACCTAACCCACCTACCCCACCCCTAACCTTCCTAACCCTAACTCCAACCACTTAATTACCACCTCCATACCTACACAAACTACTTATTCACCCTAATCCCTAACCTAACGCACTTATACCGCTTCCTAACACTCACCACACTTACCTACCTAACTCACTTAACCCCTCTACTTACTTCACCCACCCCCATCCCCTTACACCTTACCTTTACCTTACTTAACGTCCTATACTATCTTACACAGCCTTTTTCCATTTTCCCGCATCCGCGGTGCTTAGCTTTCATCCGGTCGGGGTCCTTCTGCTTGTCGATCTTCTAGGTCGTTGAAGTGAGGTAGAACCATATATATATATATATATATATATATATATGTGTGTGTGTGTGTGTGTGTGTGTGTGTGTGTGATAGCAGTCTCCAAAACCAGCCATTCACACATGAAAGAGCACATATAAATCTGCTGAGTGCAGCAAGTATTTCAAATACTCCAGTGCTCTTCATAAAACAGTGAAAGCATATAAATGTACTGAATGTGATAAGGGTTTTACACACATGCAACAACTAATACACCATCAGTATTCTCACTCAGGAATGTATGATATCATTTCTAGGCATATTGTGGATGCTGTGAAGAGCACTTCTGGCTGACATCAAGGCTTGAAACAATACTAATTTTATGAACTTTAATTGTACTTTGACATAGGAATGGGGTACATTCCTTTCATAATATTTGAACCCCAAAAGACATGGAAAAAATAAATAAGGGAGAAAGCATATATAATATTTTATTTATTTATTTATTATCTATTGACATTTGTTAACCTCGTTAGTCCAGCTGAGAAAGGGGCCCATTTTCAGTGGCGACCTAAGGAGAAAAACTCCAGAAATAATACAAGTAATTATATTTACAAAATATTAAAGTAGGGTCACAGAAATATAGTACAAGTCAGAAATGTGTGCACAGCAGTATAATGCATGAGTAAAATAACAGTTAAGAAGTACAATTTCCAAAATTTGAGAACAGTATATAGCATAGTCCAAATAATTAAAAGGTTTACAGAATAGTACACAAAGGAGAAGAGCACGAATACAGTTTGATAGAGCAAGTAGAAGGAGGACAAAGAGTCGATAGGGAAAAGCAGATTGGAAGAAAGGAGACTAGTTCAAGTGGGGGTTGGCAAGGGCATGAGTATGCCTTCAGGAGAAATAGATTAAGTTCTTTCTTGTATTTATGCTGAATGCTTCTTATGTTGAGAGGGAGTGAGGTCCAAGCATGGGCTACAGAGTATTCGTAAAGGGTCTTACCGATGTTTTTTTGGGTTTGTATAACTGAAGGAGGAGTTTACTGGCAGTACAGAAGTGACGAGGGGGGTTATAAAAGAAGACTAAATTGGAGATGGAGGGACAGGATGAGGGTTCATATAGGATAGAGTGTGCAATATGTAGCTGGGGTATAAGTAGCTGTTTGGAAAATTCTGACTGTTGGAGTGACTTATGGGCAAGACAGTGATGAGATTTATAAGGAAGGTTGGTGGCAAATCTGGCAATTTTGTTATAAGTTTGCTATAGATTAGTGATGAGATGTTTGAACATGAGTAAGGACAAGGGCAGCATAAAGAAGGCAGGTTAGGAGAAGGGTCTGATTGAGGAAGGTTTTGGAGGAGGGTGACAGAAATTTTTGATTATGAAAGAGAAGTCCAAATTTCTAGTGGGTCTTTTTTAATAACTCCAAGTAGTTTAGTATGGGGTTCAGGTTTAATAATGGTGTTTTTGGGAGAGGATATAGAGAAAGAGGCTTTGTGCTGAGCAAGTGTTTCAGGGCAGAAGAGAAGGAGGTTTTTTTTTGGATTTAATATGAGTTGGTTATCAGAGATCCAGGTTTCGACAGAGGAGAAGGTTTGTTGAGTGAAAGCTAGTAGATCAGGGAAGTTGTGGGCAGAGGTAATGAGGGTGGAGTCATCAGCGTACTGTAGAAGTGTAAAGAAGTTATTAGCAGAGTGAAGTTTATTAATGAATATATTGAACAGGAGGGTCCCAGAACTGATCCTTGGGGAACTCCAGTATTAACAGGGAGGAATGGAGAGAGGCCAGTTTTCCAGTGGACAGATTGATGCCTGCTGGAGAGATAGCTAGAGATGGAGGAGGTAGAGAGATGTAGGTCTGAGAGTTTAGTTAGAAGTTTAAAATGAGAGACAGTATCAAAGGCCTTTGAAAGATCGAGGAAAAGACTGGAGATGAGGAGGTTATTCTCACAGGCTTCAGCTATTATTTGGGTAAATGACAGTAATGCAGTAGAAGTGCTATGGTGTGGCATAAAGCCATGTTGGGTAGGAGTGAGGAGATTGTTATCGAGAAGGTGTGTGAGTAGCTGAACATGGATGTACTTTTCCAAGATTCTAGACAGGGGCAACAGGATATCAATTGGTCTAAAGTTAGAGGGATCTGTAGAGTTGCTGCCTTTATGAAAAGGGATAGATAGAAAGATTTCCAAATGTCAGGGACCAGGGCTTCTGAGATGGAATGGTTAATAAGAACAGAGACAGGGTAGGCAATGGATTGTGCAGCTATTTTTAGGAAATGTGGGGGTAGTTGATTTGCTGAGGGAGTTTGTTAAGAAGATATTCAATTGTAGTAATTGGGACTGGCTGGAAAGATAAAGCATTGGGAAGAGTTTTGTTATGGGGTACGGGAGCTGTTGAGTGAGATGTACTGTTTTGTGTGTTAAGTATGAGGTTTTGAATACTATCTATGAAATAGTTGTTAAGGAGGGAGGCAGTTTCAGAAGCATATAACTAGATGTAACTATAACCATCTAACAAGTCTATAACTATAATATAACTATTATATACTATAACTATCACAAATAATAAACTAAAAATATCAGCACAGGCAAAAAAACTTAGAACATACACAGATAAATATAAAGGAAAAGTACAAAATAAGCAATTTATTGATAATCCAAAAAACTGTTCTAGAGAATTGGGAAACAAAGTAAAAGGAACTGAAAGACCACCAAAAAAAGAATAAATAGATACATTTTGGAGAAGTATTTATGAAGATCCTGTGGAACATGACAAAGATGCTAAATAGATAAAAGAAGTAAATGAAAGAATAAGAAGTTTAAAGATACAGGATATGAAATGGGATTAAATCATGGCCAGAGAGATTTAAACAAAGTTAAGAAAAGCCTCTAATTGGAAAACCCCAGGCCTAGATGCAGTACCTAACTTCTGGTTAAAAGTATTAACATCTTTGCATGAAGACTTAGTCATGAGTAAGAACTATTTATATGCACACCCCAAACAGACACCAACCTGGCTAACAACAGGAAAAACAATGCTCCTACTTGAGTGAACATTCAAGCTGCCCTAACAGTTATAGATTTATCAAAGATTTATCAAAGTCAATGACCAGCACACCGTGGTATATAGCATATTATAATATATTTTACGTTTGTGCTAAAAAGCACATTATTCCATATAGTGAAAATTTCACCAGACCGGTTTCAGCTGTAACAATAAAGCCTTCTTCAGTGTGAAATAACAAATAACTATTATTTGTTAGTAACAAATAACTATTATTTACATTATATTATTATATTAAACCACTTTGTAGTTAAGCCTTGATAAAGATCAAATTATTATTCCAGTTATAAAAATCCAAAGGGGGATATTCCAGGGTGGATCTCTGCTATTGCTGTTCTTTTGCCTTGCCCTTAACCCTTTAAGCTGTCTGCTTAACAGATTAGTTCATGGTTATAATTTGGAACCCAGAAAGCAACAAAGTGTAAAGACTTCTCATCTTCTCTTTCTCGATGATTTAAAACTGTATAGCTCATCAGATGAGGAACTGAAAGCGCAACTGCAAGTAGTCAAAACTTTTTCAGATGATAAGAATGTCATTTGATATTGATAAATGTGAAAAAGCAACCTTTAAAGCAGCAAAGCTGCAGCACCGAGAAAACATCAGTTTGGAACAAAACTGCGATATAAAAGAACTTGAGCAAGAGGGAGTGTATAAATATTTGGGAATTGATGGAGGATCAACAATAAAACATGAACAAATATGAATAAAACTTAGTAAGGAATATTTTAAAAGTCTAAAATGAATCCTGAAAACATCGTTGACATCTAGGAACAAAATTTAAGCTATAGCTCAATTTACTCTTCCTGTCCTAACTTACAGCTTTGGAGTGACTGACTGGCCCCTAAAGTCGTTAGATAGATTAGACAGGAAAACAAGACGGGTGCTTCATGCTCATCAAATGATTTATAAAAATCAGTGCATATAGCAAAATTATATATTCCCCATTCTGAAGGAGGTTTAGGCCTCCTTGAAATTGAATTAGATGTCTAGATCTGCAATTGTGCTGCTGCATACCTATCTGCTGACCTCACAAGACCCAAACATAGTAAAAGTTTTTAAACACGAGGAGAATAAATCTAAGATGACTTCCCTTCTAAGTCTAGCAGAAGTATATCTGCGTCAAGTGGGAATGAAAAATCAAACCAGAAGTAGATAAAAATAAGGCAGCAATTGAATGTGCCAAAAAAAAAGAATATAAGGTGAAGGATCAGATGAGAAGGCAAAAAAAAATTGGGAAATACATAAATATAGTTGTATAGAAAACTCATGGAATAACCTCATGTTGATCGGGATTGATTGCAGGAATGGTTATGGAGAGGGAAATTTAAACCAAAAGATAAAAGGTTGTCACTATTTTTGGGCCTTTGTCCCCCCATTTTGTTGGGTGTTGTCTAGATTTCTTGCACTAAGAGGCTGAGAGGTATGGGAACAGATTATCAAAATGCTTAGAAAGATA
The DNA here is from genome assembly GCF_019279795.1 of Protopterus annectens. Lineage (NCBI taxonomy): Eukaryota > Metazoa > Chordata > Ceratodontiformes > Protopteridae > Protopterus > Protopterus annectens. The sequence continues at coordinate 1,663,082,311 of NC_056744.1, read as the reverse complement.
GACATGATAAAAGCAAAGCACAAGTTCATACAGATCAGGATTTATTATACACTCTTTTCAATGCTAAACTAAAAATATCAGTATAAGCAGGAAAAACGTAGAAGGTGTGTAGATAAATATAAAGTAAAAAAAATAAGAAATTTGTTAATGAGCCCAAATGATTTTATACAGTAAAGGAGTAAAGCAAAAATAATAGAAATGCCACCAAAAAAAAGTAGGTATATTTTGGAGAAGTAATGATTAACACCCTGTTGAACATAAAGCTGCTGAATGGTTAGAATAATTAAAAGAAACAGTAAAGGGTTCTAATGTAGCGAATATAAAGTGGGATGAAGCAACAGTCAGAGACAACTGAAACAAAATTAAGAAAAGCTCCTAACTGGAAAACCCTGGGCCCAGATGCAGTACCTGACTTCTGGTTAAAGGTTTTAACATCTTTAGATTTAGAATTACCTATTAGCACATCCTGAACAGACACCAAACTAGTTAGCAGGAAAAAAAATGATCATCCTCTTTAAGAGTGCACCTGCAAGCCATGCTAAGAACTACAGACCGGTAACTTGATTTCTGACAATATGTATATTATATATTGGAATTTATGCAGAGTTTATAGTCATTTAGAAAAAAATAGTTTTGGCAATAGAACAAAAAGATAATAAAAGAAAGTCGTATAAAATTGTGCCTCTTCCTACTTTATTTTTCCTGCTTGTGCTTAGGTGTTCAATAGTGTTTATTCTGCTGCATTTGTTACTGCTTGTTGGTAGACTGATTAAATTGTTCTGCAGTCCTGTATCTACTCTGTGCTGATTTCAAAGCTGCTGAGAGAATCTACAAAACTAAGTGCCATTTCTCAATTTATTCTTATACTGCACTTGTATTTCATTAACTGTGCTGTTTTATTAACTTGCATTACATCTGCACTGTAGCTTTTCACTGTTTTACTGTTAAATTGTTTAATTAACTGAGTGTGAACTGTTCTGCTGTTATATATAAGTGTGTATCTGTTCTCCTGTGTTAAATCAACCTAAACAGAATTAAATATCTTTAGCATAGTCTGGTTACAGGTTTTGCTGTATCCAGATCTGTTTTTGTGATTCCTGTGTTTCCTGCTACGCCATCTTGTGTTGGCTGGGACCTTCCTGCACTTAATGGGAGCAAGTGAACTGTTTGGAACAGGTCTGGCATAGGGTGTTTAAGTAAGAGCTCAGGAACAAGGGTGGATTGGTCAATTCCAGTGTTTCTATTTTACCTTTGTTTTTGTGGTGTTTAAACCCCACATTTGCCGCAGCACTGTTTTAACCCTTTGCAAAGTATCTCAGCTGCATTTTCCCCTTACCAGCACTCCTGTGTAAGTGAGGCCCTCGCCTGCAGCTACTGTATTGATTTTATTTTGCCCTACTCACACCTATAGGTACACTCCTCAGATAGTACCCACTCTACTATCCCTGACCTCTCTTCCACAGATTCTGACAACCATGGACGGATGATTTCCTGTGGTTTCTCGCTAGTCTGGTTGATATGGGCATCCTAAGACAGTGTAGCAACTGCCTTATGTACACAGACAACCGTCTACTACTACCACCAGGGAACACAATATGTGAGAGATGCAATTACATTAAGAACATAGAATCCTTGATCTCTCAATCACAAGTCAGTACATCTGGCACTGAGAAGGTTGTCTGCACAAACTCTACAAACACCACATGTCTAACACCACCCACACCTGTACAATACACTCCCACATATGCGGAGGTTCTCAGCAAAAACATACCTAAACAAAAGAGACCTTAAAGGCAAAAACACACATGCACATCACAACCCACAAATCCAAGCACCACAGATAGTACACACTCCTCTGTCTCACAGCCTCTAAGACCCAGCCACAAACCCAACATACTAGTCATAGAAGACTCTATCGTGAGACACACAGATGTGGCCCTCACCAGGCTAGACAAGGAGAAAGTCACTGTAAGTTGCTTGTCAGGTATTAGACTACACCATATCACCCACACACTCAAATCTCTCAACAACAGGTACTGTTATGACTCTGTCATAGTCCATATTGGTGTGAGTGACTTGAGATGTATCTTTCTGGACTATATGAAGAGAGACATGATTGAGCTCTCTGAATATGTGTCCCAGGCAGGTATGTCCCTAGTCTTAAGCAGCATCGTACTGTAACCCAGAATGATGCCTCAATACAAACTGAAAATTATTAACTTTAACAATTGGCTTAGATTCTAGTGTCATTCCAACAGGATCCAGTGCCTGACAGCCTGGGAGGACATGATTGACAGACCACGATGCTTTGCCAGAGATGGCCTTCATCTGACTGCCCTGGGCTTCAGGCTTCTGGCAAAGGTTCTTCCCCCCCCCAACCATAGTGCATTTTTTAGGCAAAGTCACGAGGACAAAATTACCAACATGAAAAATTCTTATAAATGAAATTTAAAGGTCATGCTGATTAATGCTAGGAGTCTTAACATGAAACTGCACTCATTGCAAGCATTCCTCACCCTGGAAGATGCTGACATTTGTGCAGTCAGTGAAACCTGGTTCAAAGCTGCGGAGAGCACCCCAGTCTTCCAGGTTACTCATCCTACCATACTTTTAGACCCTAAATGGAGGGCTACAAACCAAAGGAGGTGGAGTTTCAATATTTATCAAAGACATACATACCTCCAGGCTGGTCAAATAGTATGACACACAAGAGACACTCCAAGTGCAGTTAACTCTTGACAAAACACCTATTCAAATCATAGCTAGCTACAGAACCCCAAACATGACTCAGGACATCCACTCCACCTATCTGGACTTGCTTGAGTCCATGAAGATTCAGCCCTCTACCCTGATCCTGGGTTACTTTACCTACTCAACCATAGAGTGGAAGACCTATTCTAGCCCAAACACAAACACCCAGAGATTCCTCAACTTCATCAATGCCAATACATTTGATCAGCTGATCGACACCCCCATGAGAGGTGAAAATATCTTGGATTTGGTACTAAGCAACATGAATAGCCATTGTAGCACCCCTACAGTGTCATCTTCCTTGGTAAGATCCAACCATAAAGCAATCACTTTCAAAGTCACCATCTCCACTGAGCCCCCCTTGCCAGGGTCAAACAAAAAAACTTTTCCAAAGCTGACTGCAAACTCTTGAGAGCAGGTATAAGCAGCTTCACAGCTATGATCCATTCTAGTGGAATTAGCACTAATGTCCAAGCCCACATCAAAAAACTATATGAGCACCTACATAGCTACATGGACTCAGCAATACCTGACATGACCAAATAATTTTCCTCAAGGAAGAGTAAACCTGTCTGGTGGACAGCAGCAATAAACAAACTTTATTGTAAAAGGAAAAAAATTGCTGTCCAGGACCAAGAAGAAGAAGTAGGTGCCAATTTGGAAGCAATATCTCCTTTGTCTGAACAAGCAAATAAGGTCACTGGTGAAATCCTGTAAGGCTAACTTCAAGTCTAAATTGGCCACATCCACTAAGAACAATCACATATGTCCACAATCTCAAAGGAAACACCCAAATCTGCACTGAACGGGTGGTCAAGAACAGCACATAAACAAAAGCCGTAGATATAGCCAACCTGTTGGCAGACAGGTTCAGTGAAAACTTCACCCCCCCTGACCCCACCATCAATAAGCCAGGGCATCCCCAGTACCTTCATCACCAGGGAGCAGGTCTTTAATGCCCTCTCAAAGGTGAAAAATACAGCCTCCATGCAACCCAAAAACATCCCTGGCTGCATTCTACATGAACATAGGCATGAGCTCAGCACCATTAGGCACCCTGTTCAACCAAAGCCTGACAACCAGCTTCGCCCCAACCGAATGGAGGACAACCACTGTCATCCCTCTACAAAAAGGTGGAGCATCCACTGACCCATGCAATTATAGGCACATCAGCCTAACTAGCCTGATCTGCAAGGCCATAAAACATATTATCATGCACCTTATAAACAAAGACATTTGCAACCTCCAAATGCTTGACCCCACACAGTTTGATTTTGTCAAAGGGAGATTATGCCTTTTAAACTTGGTCGACTTCTTTGAAACAGTCACCAAAGCCATGGGTGGGGGAAGATAGTGCACACTGCCTACCTTAACCTATCCAAAGCCTTTGTCACTATTCACCACTCGGGCATAATAGATATACTTTCCCAGCTAGGTATCAACCTGTATGTTACCAGACGAGTAGCTAACTGGCTCACTGATAGAACCCACTCAATCAAAATAGGGAAAGCCACCTCTAGTAGTAGACCCTTAATGAGAATTGTACCCCAAGGATTGGTCTTGGGGCCTCTACTGTTTGGGATATACCTTTCTGAGGTGCAAGCCAAAACCAGTAGTCTGTGGCTGACCAAGTTTGCAGATGGCTGCAAGCTGGGTGTTGTCTTAAATTTCCCTAGTGATTTCCCTAGTGATGTGAACATCCTCCAAGAGGTCCTTACCCAAACTAATGACTGGTGCCAGAAGCATGGCCTCAGACTGAATGCCAAGAAATGCATCATTATCCCCTTTGGGGAAAATGGCATCCACTCTAATTATCACATTAATAACAACATGCTAAGCATGCAATCAGTCATGAGGGATTAGGGTATCCAGGTTGATAGCAACCTGACTTTTGACCACCACATTAACTCTGTTGTACAGAAGGCTTTCTACATGGCCCACCTCATAAGTAATGGTATTTCATCCAGGAACAAGGAGATCATAACATCCCTGTACTCCTCCCTTATCAGACCCATTATCAAATATAGTGTCCTCTTCAGCATGTACCTTGCCAATCACATGCAGCAGCTGAAGAGACCACAAAGGTTCCTGACCAGGAAAATCCAGGGTCTCAAACACCTATCCTCTACAGATAAGCTATAAGCCTGTCCTTCTACTCAGTCTCATGCAGACTGCTCAGAGGTGAGCAGTGTCTGGCATACAAGGCTGTCTCAGACCCAGCCTTGATGGAGTTGCTGCATATCCGTAAGTCATACTCCACTCGTGCAACCTGCACACAAGGCCTAAACCTGGTCTGTGACTTTAATAGATAGAATTGTGTCCCAAAGACTCCCCCACCTGTGGAATAGACTCCCTGTCCATGTCAAGCAGAGTACCTCACTAGTCCTCTTTAACAGGAACCTGAAAGACTGGATGGGAAACAGAAAATATACCCCTAGGATCCCGCCTGTGTCCCTGCTGGACATGGAAAACAGGTGCTGACTTTGTGGGTACATGGGCAAAATTTTTGGCTAGGCTTATAATGCTCTCTGGGCCAATAGCCTAGTATCATCCTATGAACCTATAAAGGAAAGGATCATTTGTTGCTAAGTAAAACCATAATAGAATGTTGGGGGGCTCTAACCATGGCATGGATAGATTACCAAAAAGCATTTGACAGCATCCCACATTCATGAATAATGGAATGCTTACAGATGTCTAAGATATGTCCTACATTAATCACTTATATTACAGTTACCATGAAACAGTGGCAAACCATTTTGAACTTGAGTCATGACAAAGGGCAAATTATTATCCCAGGGATAAAAATTCAGAGGGGGATATTCCATGGTGTTTCTTTATCACCACTATTGTTTTTGTCTTGCCCTTAATTCATTAAACCATTTATTGAACAGATTAGGCTATGGTTATAATTTGGCTCCTAGAAACCAACCTTGTTTAAAAGACTTCTCACCTACTTTTTGTGGATGACTTAACATTGTATACTTCATTAGAGCAGGTATTGAAAGCACAACTACAAATGGTTGAAACTTTAAAAAAATTTCTCTCTCTTAATTTCAACAGAAACTATTAATTCCAAAAAGGAAATATTATCGCACTGACCATGCATTCTTCATACTAGCACCGAAATTATGTTACTCCATTTCTGTCTCAATTAGACACATCCAAAAGTACTCAGTCTTCAAATAACTGCTCATAGTTGTGGTTCATAGGTTCATAAGTTCATAGATTAGTAATAAACTAACTGCCCTTGTGAGCCATTTTAAGCCTAGCCAATTATCCCTTGTGAGACTCAAACCTTGCACCTTGTGTTTGTAAGGCAAACACCTTAACCATTAGGCCACCCTCCCAGCTGCATTCACTCAGGTCATATTACATGAACCCTGCAGCTCTCTCACACACCTCTGAATCTATACCTTATCTCAACTTGTCATCCCTTTACTTACTGCCTGTTGTTCATCTTACTTCCTTCTTCTCTTTGCATGTCTTCCTCACACTTCTTTCTACTCATAGGTTCATAGGTTGGTACTAGGCTATCAGCTCTAGGGCCTATACAAGCCTAGCCATAACAATTCCCTGGCCATTTCTTCCCACACTATTTACTTCCCTGGACCCCTGTCTCTCTGCTTGCCTCTCTCACCTTTTCTCTGTCTTCTCCCCATGGTATCTGTTCTTTGCAACTGTTCTCACTTCCCTCTTCTAATGTCTTCATACCTCTCTATCTAATGATATGCTGCTATCCCTGTAGCATAAGCAGTCTTGGTCCTTATGGCTGCATCTTACCATAAAGCTAAGCATAATTCCATTTTTCCATCCATCTTTTGACTTTATAAACTCCTTCTTGTATTAAATGTTGTACCATATTCCTGTATCTGTAAGTATATGCATGTGTGTGTGTGTGTGTGTGTGTGTGTTTGTGTGTGTGTGTCTATATATATATATATATATATATATATATATATATATATATATATATATATATATATATATATATATATATATAGGTTTACTATTGAAACCTTAAAACTGCATACATCGACTGGTCACATGGTCAACCCAAAATCTTGAATTTGGAATGGCAAAAATATGGCCAGGTTGAAACTGAATACATCGACACCCATAGGTCGATGTATTCAACATAGTAAGAGGTGATGTCAGTCACCCATGCTATCATACCTCTCAACCTGTAAACATCAAAAATCTGGACAAATCGGTATGCTGATTAACATAAAATTTGCATACATAATTATGTGACCCCCACCCACTCCAATGGAATTGTGGGATACCAACCTTCAAACACAAACTGAAGAACAGACAACCAAAATATGCAGCCATTCCAATGTCCCATTGTCTGGCTATTTCGCCTCATTTATCATAAACACTAATGTGCATACTGCTTTACTTCTACAATGATTACTTGGATTTTGTTTTTACATTTTATAGCACAATGCACAAACACTACTAGACATCTGCTAAACAAAGCAATACTGTCTCACAATGAAAATAGACTTAGCATTAAAACTTCTCTGCCCTTGAAACTCACATTCATTGAAACAGCATTGAGACCCACACCACATCCAAAGAAAATGCATCTGGCCACTGAAACTCAAATGGATGTCATTATTTAGTGACTTCATTTCTTAGTGATTTGCCAGAAAACCTCAAACCTGGACATCCTACAAAAACCTGGACAGTTGAGAGATATGAATGGTCATATTTTTGCTATAATGAAATCCAATTTTATTTCAATGACATGCACTGACATCCTGGCACATTGCCCTCTTTTCAGGGCATCTGCATTATTTTTTAGGTTTTATTAAAGTCCTGTAGGATCACACAGCAGACCTTCAAGAAGACATTATCTTCCTCAGGAAAAGTCTAGAAACTGGAACTTTGGTTGGCTGTCATGTTTAATGCCAGAGTCAGAAAGCAATCTATGTCTCCTGCTGCTTTTTTCAGCAAAGAATTTGTTAATTATATGACATTGTGTATCAAAATGCGTGAAAGAATCACAGATTTTCAGATCTGAAAGTATGACTTCCTGATATTACTGCTTATTGTGTGTTTACGCATGCCTTTCAGGTGCAGTTCCATCTAAAGTACTCCAAACTAAAATCACAAGCTAATGACATAAACAAGGTACTACTGTAAAACTGCTACCTTCCATAAACAGATTACAGTTTTTTTAAGCAAAAGATAGTTCCTTATAAATTATAGTTTAGTATGCTGGATTTCTAGGATAAAACCAGTCTTGGTGAGTTTATGTAATCTTCTTCTTCTTTCGGCTTTTCCCAGTTAGGGGTCGCCACAGCGGATCACCTGTCCGCTCATGATTGGCAGTGGAGTTTTACGGTGTCGAGTTGCCAGCCCATTGCCCAACCTTCCACAGAAGGCACACACATGCACACACTCACACCTAGGGCCAATTTAGAGTGTCCAATCAACCTACAGCATGTCTTTGGGATGTGGGAGGAAATCGAAGCACCTGGAGGAAACCCACGTGACCACAGGCAGGACATGCAGACTCCGCACAGAAGGCACCCCAGCCGAGAATCGAACTGGAGAACCTCTTGCTGTGAGGCGGCAACACTAACCGCTGCACCACCGTGGCTGCCCATGTTGAGTTTATATATTCTAAAATGCTAAAATTGTATTACTGCCTTTGATGTGAAGCTCTATTACACTAAAGAAAAACAACACTATTTCCAAGTACAATACAGAAATATATTAAGAAAGCCAAAAAGTAAAATTTTACTAAAGCCATTTTCATCTTTGCATTAGTTTATGATTAAGCCAAAAGTAATGCAGCCTATATTAGTAGTCCAACTACTGTAATTTGTTTGCATCATGACCAAAACAAATGGAAACTGTAAGCAAAAATAAACATTTGCATGCCGTCTTATGTTTGTGCTTCACTAATGATTTAGTAATGTGTTCAGATATGATCAACCAAGCTGTCATCAAAAAATTTTGCTGGAAAAAAGGGTTGGAATTTCAAATGGAATCACACATGTAACTGCTTGCCAGGTTGATTACTTCAGTAATCAACAACTAGACTACTGACTCCAAGATGGCAGTTTTCTAGAAAATTTAACTTTATGCAGTAGGTTAAACAGAAGGGCACTAAATAATGCAACATCACAAACACTTGAGGTATCGCAGGTGTTATTTCACAAGTAACTTAGATGTAACTGAGAAATTAAAGGTTAACTGGATTACAGTTGGTACTTTAGTTTATCACCATTGTTTAACCTTGTTTCAAAACCTCATAAAAGGGCGAGTAAGTTAACTCTACTAAATACTGAATTAATGGAAGCTTTAACTGTCTCTGTTGCTTAGCTGTGCTTAATGGATATAGTAAAGAACATTTCAGTACACTGACTTAATTAGTCAGGATATACATATTAAGTGTTTAGGCTTGGTGATGTTTTACCCTACAGGTGGCTCATATCTCCCTGACTACATTTCACCACAGTGTGCTAATTGATACGTTATGACATTTGCAAGAAAGCTTGCTCATGGGGTAGTTTCACCTATGAATGCTCAGTGTAGCATTGCCATTTTTTTTGTTTTTTATTTTTAATTTTGCTTCTACAGTGGCAGAAATGTCTACACGTAGCACAGAAACCACCTCCATCTAAACCAAGACATTGCCCAACCCTGAAAAATAGTATTATCAGAAGGTGTAACAATGAAATTATGTGTACATCTTTATCCATTTATACAGTTTTGAAATAAATTCAGCTAGAGACAAGGCAAGTAATGTTGTCGAGGAGTGGTGGGATTCAATCACATTATTTTCACTCATGTTAGTACTGGTCATACTGCATGCATCTATGTAAATAGTCTCACTTTCCCTTTCAGTCCCACTAAAAGATGTTTCCTTATTGTATTGATGTTTTCCCTCTAACTCTTTAATTTAAAAAGGCTGCATAATGCTACACACAAGCTGCAAAGAATGCTATTTCAACTACAAAACTGTATCCCTGAGGTCATAGGCAAGACAGGTGAGGAGATGAACACACCTGACATGCTAAGTCATTCATATCTGCAGGAAAAAAACAAAGAATTAATGGGAGAAAAATTTAAAGTTAACTGGATTACATGTCAATTACCCGTGGCAGAGCAGAAAGTAAGAGAATTCAAAATAGCTACTGAGCAAGAAATTTAACATACCTCTCAACTTTGCTCAAAAATCAGGGGCAAAGCCAAAATGTGCCTAATTCAGTTAAAAATTAAGAGAACAGCAGGTTGCATTAACTTGCATTTTCTTAACAATTCCAAAGGGGATAATGCATCAGAACATGTGGGAATAGTCTTCTGAACAATAAGAAGTCTGAAATGCCAATGTCTGGCATTATTGACCAACTGTAATCCTCAATGATTTGCCAGAAATCTAAAAATAGGAAGCAAAATAATGGTTGCTCTGCAAAATCAAGGGCATTTCAGATCCATGATCCTGAAAGAAGCAACAACGAGAGTATGATCTTGGAAGAGAAGTGCCATTCTAAAGGACATTCTGTCTGAATCGGCATCCAGAGAGGAGATCAGATCTCATATTTAAAATGGATATACTCATTGTACAGAATTAACTGAAACAAGAGATCAAACACATCCCATGTGTCGCCTCTGAAAGTAGTCAAATACAAGGAAAGAGCTAGACACATCATTTAACAGCTAGGTATGTCCGCTCAACAATACAGTTATAATATGCTGTCTGCAACTCCCACAAAAACAGCAACCTCAAAGAACCTTGACTGTCATACAGTGTGCCAGGAAGACTGCAGACTTTTACGTTGCTACCCATCTCTTCAGAACCAGATCACAATGTACTTAATATAAATTTCCAAAGATCATTCAGCTAAGTGAAACCACAGAGAAAACCATCACTACTGTATCGAAGTCAATGTTTGCAAATCAAGGTGTACCAGATATTTTTATGTGAGATACTGGTCCACAGAATACAGAAATTTTATTGAGAGATGAGAACTTCTACAATAAAATCTTTTAAGATATGCTCATTACGGGTCTATATTATAATATCGAAGTCTTACAACTTCGAATGTTATAATATCAAACCCTATTCACCGAATGCTGGAAATAGCAAAGCTGCAGAATATCAAATACTTTCCTAGGGAAAGTATTCAGTGGGCAGTTTCTGCAGCTTCGCTATTTCCTCGATTGTGGAGTGAAGTTTACGGACCGGGTTAAGGTAAGTGTGCGATAGGGACCTTAGGGTTGGGGAGCGGGTAAGGTGAGTGTGTGATAGGGACTTTAGGGTTAGGGAGTGGGTAAGGTGGGTATCGATAGGGACTTTAGGGTTAGGGAGCGGGTAAGGTGAGTGTGCGGTAGTTACGGACCTTAGGGTTAGGTTTGGGTGAAGGTAAGTGGATAGCTAGTAATGTATGCATTGTTTAGTGTAGGGTTTTGGAAAGTGTATGTGTGTGGATTATTTATTTTGGTGTGCTTGTGTTGTGTGTATGTGTGTCGGAACAGCAAATTTTTTCCCTGGGAAAAAAAATCGCTATTCTGAGTGTTCGCTGTTATGGCGTTTCGATGGAAATGGTTCGATATTATAACATTTGAAATTGTAAGACTTCGATGTTATAATATAGACCCCTCCTTACTTAGCCAAGTACAAGTAGTACAAAGGTTTACTGAAGAAGCACAAAACAGTAATGAGTCCTCTGCATTGCTCTGTCTACACATTGTAATAGATAGTTGCAAGTGATAGGGTTCTCTTTAGTTAGCTGTTACACACACACACACACACACACACACACACACACACACACACACACACACACACACACACACACACACACACACACACACACACACACACACACACTCACACACACACTCTCCACAGCTGCAAAATAAATACCTCAAAAAGTTAATCTGCAAGGAAGTCTTCTGACTCCGTTCAAGCTGCGATATATGAAATAAATCCAGAAAGCCACTGCATAAATCCGTTCTTGTTCCTGTAGCCTCTGTTGAAGCCATGAGTCATAAATCCAAAAAGCCCGCACTACCAATGACTGCAGCTACACATTCCCTTCTGGTTGCTCGAGCAGCCGGGAAATAAATGCATGTGAGGCTATTGCTCAATTCCGACAGGCTAGCCGGACGTTTCACGGAGATGATGTCATCGCACATGCGATGATGTCAGCTCAAAATGCCAAACTACATTTAAAAAAAAAAAAAAAAAAAAGCCAGGAAATTGCAAATTAAGGGGTGCCACTCGGGAATCATGGCACCCCATTATTTTGACCCCAAAACTCGGTAAAAAATGAGTAATTTGGTACGGTTGGGAGGTATGCATGCTATGCAGCTTACTGTACTATGACATTCCACAATCAACGGTATGTGTATTTTACTATTTTGCAAAGGAGAAAGCCCCCTATAGTCCACACCCACTGCAAAATATATACCAACTCCGAGATTGAATTACAGTGAGGAAATGGGTTAATTCCCCATTCTTCACTGAACCACAATCTCCATTCACAATGTCGAACTCAGATAATCAAACTACACTATCCATTCGCTGTTATGTAGTTGATGTGTTTTGAGTTGGTATTCTGCCCAACATGCCAGTCGACAGCAATCACTTCACAGATTCAGTACTATTAAAACCTTGAAACTGCATACGTTGATTGACCGGTCGACATGGTCTACTCAAAATCTTGAATCCAGAATATATATATATATATATATATATATATATATATATATATAGCATATCCTTGTGTCTGTAAATATGTTTTGTTCATTTTTTATGTGATCCTATTCACCTACAATGGGCCATTGTGATCAATGCACTACCCTGGTAAAGAATATAAATAGATTAAAAAAATAAATAAGATGATATAGGAATGACATTTACTCTTGATAAATGTGCAAAAGCAACATTTAAAAAAGGAAAGCTGCAGGACCAAGAATATATCAGCCTGGAACAGGAATGCAATATAAAGGAACTTAAGCAGGAGGGAATGTGTAAATATTTGGGAATAGATGAAGGGTTGGCAATAAAACATGAACAGATGAAAAAGTCAGCAAGGAATATTTCAGAAGACTAAAACTAATGTTGCAAACTGCCTTGACATCTGTGAATAAAGTTCAAGCTGTAAATCAGTTTGCTCTTCTTGTTTTAACAGACAGCTTTGGAATGGTTGATTGTCCCCCCAAAAGTATTGAATCAGCTGGACATAAAAACAAGTAAAATGCTTCATGTTTATCAAATGATGTATAAAAAACACTGTATACCAAGATTATATATTCCTCACTCTGAAGGAAGTATAGGCCTCCTTGAAAGTGACTACATGCATATATCTGCAGTCGTGGAACTGCCATACACTGATCATCAAAGCATAGTGAATGCTTTAAAAATATAGAGAAGAATTCTTAGATGACATTTTTGGTTAGTTTAGCATAAGTATTCCAGAATAAATTTGCAATGGAAATCAAACCAGAAGTAGGTCATACCTCTTAACTGTAAAGATTTCAGCAGAATGTCCAGATTTTTGCCTTATATTTTTTTCTTCATTTTTTTTCATAAAGTTGTGTTTTTCCAGAAAATCACTGGCAAATCATTGAAGATTGAAGTCAGAAAATAATGACAGACATTTGAGTTTCAGACCTCATACCCTTCAGAAAATGTATGCTGATGGAAAACCCTGTTATTCTATTAACTGTTTACGTTTGTAAGAACAATATTTAAAAAATGTCCCTGTTTTGGACCTTAATCCCCACATTATTTATGGCTTTGTCCAGATTTCTTGCTGTAAGAGGTTGAGAGGTAAGAAGTAGGCAAATATCAGACAGCAACTGAATGTGCGAAAAAACAAAGAAAAGAGTATAGGACAAAGTACCAGATGCGAAGAAAAAGTGGAAAATCTATAAATATTGTGGCAAGTACAGAGGTCTTCTGGAATAATCTCATATTGGCAAAGATTTGATGCAGGAATTGGTAAGAAGACGTAAATTAATACCAAAAACATGAAAGGCTAATAATGGCAGTCCATGACAGTGGACCACATACACGTAGGTTTCCAAAGTCCAGTCAAAACATTGGAGAAACACATAAATGCAGGTTCTGTAAAATAAAACTGGAAATGGTTGCACATCTTGTTGTTGGGTGTGATACACTCATGGCAGAGGGCCTATATCCTGAAAGGCATACTAATGTGGCAAGACTGTTGCGCTGGGGTTATGCAATCACTACAATAAAGACGTAGCTGAGAAGCATGTGAAAGATGAACCAAAAATCATTGTACAGAATGGTGATGCTTATATCATGTGGTAAAAAATAGATGTGAGAAAACCAGATATACTAGTCCTTGAAAAAAACACAAAAATAGAGTTGATCAGTGAAATTGCTACACTTCATGATTTTGGTGCCTAATGTACAGAAAGACACAAAGTCATAAAATACCAGTATTTGCAAGCAGATATGAGAGCCGTATGGAAGAAAGATACCCAGACAGTTCCAATTGCAACACTAACAACAGGTCTAATAAAAAAATACAGTTGTCCTTAAATGTGTTACCAATACATGTATCTTGCTATGACTTACAGAAGGAGGCAATTCTGGATACAATGCAGGAGCAGAGAAGAGCACTTTTGGCTAACACCAAAGACTGAAACAGTACTAATTTCATTAAGCCTAATCATACCTGACTTAGGAATGGGATTCGTTCCCATCATACTATTAGAAACCAAAAACACTTGGAGAAAGTAAACACAAGAAGAAACTTTTATAAGTGTGGTGAATGCAGTGAGTCCTTCACAAGTCTCTGCAGTGTTTGAAATCATCTTGGTTCTCATACAAGTGCAGAAAGTATTTTAAATGTTAGTTATCGACGGCATTGTGCTGTTCATACTACAAATGAATATAGAGGAAATGGGAATGTAAAAGAAGTTCCTAGCTGGAAAACCCTGGGTTCAGATGTATTACCTAACTTCTGGATAAAGGTAGTAACACCTTTACACAAAGATTTAGCCCTAAATAAAACAGATTTATATAAGCATATTGAACAGATATGAACCTGAATAACAACAGGCAAAATCATAGTACTCCTTAAATGTAGACCTGCTATCCACCCTAATAACTATAGACCAATAACTGGCTTTCATACAATATATAAATTATATACTGGAACTGGTGCTGACAACGTTTCTAGCCATTTAGGAAAAAAAAAAAACCCATCAGTTCTGGCCCTAGAATAAAAAGGTAATAGAAGAAAGTGATATGGAAGAAGGACCATTTATAGTTAATCAAATACATAACAGAAAGCTGTAAACATGGGTAGAATTAAAATATGGTATGGATACACTAAAAAAAGCATTTGATGGCATCCCTCATTCATGTATTACGAAGAATTACATATGTATAAGACACTCCCCACAGTGATAAGTTACAGTGCTGTGATTATGAAACACTGGCAAATATCTTTACAGCTGAGTCATGAAAAAGGGCAACTTATTTTCCAAGGGATAATAATTCAAAGGGGGATATTCCCAGGACTTTCCTTGCCACCGCTTCCATTTTGTCTTGTCCTTAATCCAGTCATCTGTTTACTAAGTCATGGTTGCATCTTATCTTCCAGAAACAGACCTGCAAATAGAAATGTGGAATAAAGTGACTCACACAGTTGCAACAGTGGCAGGGACAAAAACAATAGAATTAATAAAAAAGAACTTTCAACCATACTTAGGTATGCAGTGGATACATGTAACCCTGTATGAACTGCAGAAGAAAGTAATTCTGGATACATTGTGGGTACTGAGAAAAACACTCTTGGCAAAAATCAGACTGAAACATTGCTCATTTCATGTTCTTTAATTGCACTCTGCCTCAGGAGTGGGGGTCCATTCCTGTCACAATATTAGAAATTCCAAATCATTTAGAAAAATAATAAAGGGGCAAACCATATAAATGTAGAGAATGTAACAAGTGTTTTTTTGTACAGAAGGGACAGTTAAAATATCATTAAAACTTTTACACTCGCTTGCGGGTGCAAGAGAGAGACATACACACACAATAAATTTGCTGACTACATTAAGGGCTTTATACAAAAATAACACCTAAAGCTGAAGAGTTCTGATAGTATAGGCTATGGCTACAACTTGATTTACAGAATATAACTTTTCCAAATGCCATTTCATTTCCCTTTTAGGGGAAAATTTTAAATGGCATAGCTCTTCTAACAAGTAACTAAAAGTACAGCTATAAATGGATAAAACTTTTTCAATTGTTGTAAGAATTAACATTTGACCTCAGTAAATTTCTGACATGGTAACAATTTAAAATGTCTTTATTCTAACTAGCAGCTTTTGTTTTTTTGTTTATTTATTTTGTTAATCAGGTAGAGCAGTCAGCCACATGGACTTTTTTTAGGCTTAATCCATGAACACTTTTTGGTTAAATGACCCACTCACTGTCACCCAGAGACTCAAAAAGCCTCAATCCTCTGCACTAACAGAAAGACAAGCCCTGAAAGTGCTGCATCAGTTTAACAACATAAAAAGAAACTGGATAATAAATAGCACAGACAATAACACTCGGGAATTCTTAAGCTCAGTAACATCATTAGCAATGTCTGAAAATAATTTTTTGTCATAACCACTGTCTTCAGAGAGACCAATAATATGATCCACTTCCCTTTGAAATAATATATCATCTGCTATAAGTTGTGATGCTCTTATAAACTGATCCCTTGGAATATTGTCTTTAATAAACCTATAGTACATATGAGAATAAACTTGACAGCAGTGTCTTTATGGTACAATGTACTACTTTAACATTAACCTCAACACTTCTTCTTCTTTCGGCTTTTTCCCGGTTAGGGGTCACCATAGCAGATCAACTGTCCGCTCATGATTGGCAGTGGAGTTTTTATGGTGTTGAGTTGTCAGCCAAGTGCCCAACCTTCCATAGAAGGCACACACATGCACACACTCACACCTAGGGCCAATTTAGTGTGTCCAATCCACCTACAGCATGTCTTTGGGATGTGGGAGGAAACCGGAGCACCTGGAGGAAACCCACGCGACTGCAGGGAGGACATGCAGACTCCACACAGAAGGCACCCCTGCCGAGAATCGAACCGGAGAACATCTTGCTGTGAGGTGGCAAAGCTAACCACTGCACCACTGCGGCCACCCAACATTAACCTCAACACTGATGTCTAAAAAACAAACCTGAAGTCCAAAACCAAGTAATTCTAAATTCAAAAAAAAAAAAACTTGAATTGTGGGAACTGTAAACACTCATTCTTCGTACCTTTCCAGACAAAAAATAAATCATCTGCAAAAACATAAATGATGTGAAACTTTTTCAAAATCTGTTAAACAGGGTAATAGTTTATATTTCAACCAAACCATAACACGGTTGGCAAAGGCTGGACAGTCATTCTGATTCCCTTCACACATACTTCATGGCTGGCAGATAAACATAAAGAAAATTACAACTCCAAACTGAGTACTGGGGATATTTTCTAGAGCATCAGCATGTTGAAGAAGCTCTGATGTATTCAAGGCGAAGTTCCAGCAGTGATGGACATAAAAATATGGATAATAATTTTTATAATCTTACTCCTGAGGTTTTAAGCAATGTGGTGATAAGGATTTTGTTAAAAGGTTTCTCTTTCATCCCCACTAAACAGACTGATCTGATCATATATTAGGGGTTTAAATGTTGCTTATGATGCCATTGTGGATAAAACATGTTTAACTAAGCCTTTGGTTTTTACCATTTATTGAGTTCTCTTTTGCAAACTTTTTGGATAATTGTAAGTCACACAATCCAGGGGAACTTAATGTTAACAAAGACTAATGGCCAGATTCAGTAAAGTCTACACAATCCGTTTCCACAGTGTGCATCGTGCATCGATGTGCACATGGTAGCGTACTGTTTTGAATTCAGTAAGCAGCTCTACATAGTGTGTAAAGCCATGCAAACAAGGTAAACACCTTGGAATGCAAATTTCAGCATAAGCAGCTGAACTGTATGTTAATCAACCAATTCAAGATGGAGGAGCTATTCAACAAGCTATAAAGTAACCGTGTAGACTCAGTGCTGGTTTTCCCTGCGAATTCCAAAACCTATTGGAATACAGCCATGGTAAGGAGTCTACACAAAAACAATGTTAGAGGCTGCTGTTGCTTTAATTCATGTGTATGTGCATCAGGCTGAAGTCTATGCTGCTAATACAACAAGGCCAAGAAGGAGAAGAGCTTTCATATCCTGGATAATTTATCACAATCTACATGACATGGAAATTGTAGAGCACTACAGGGTGGACAGAGACACACTACAGGAACTCTGCAACCTCTGTCATTCCCAATTCAGAGCTGGGGCAAACTGAAGGGAACCCATCCCAGTGGAGACAAAGGTATGTGAAGCACTTAGAATCTTAGTTACAGGTACCTTTAAGAGACCAACAGGGGACATGCTGGGGGTGTCACAGGCTTCAGCATCCAGGATCCTCTGTCAGTTCTTGAATGCTATTCTCCAACATGCTAGTGACCACAGATATTTTCCCTGTACTCCTGAGATTAGGGCCAGAAATATGCAGGAGTTGTACCCTGTAGCACAGTACTCTAAAGAACTGGGTGCCATAGATTGTACACATGTAGAAATTAAGGCACCACCCAGGGAACAGGGAAGATTCTACATTAATAGAAAGGGCTTCCACTCTATTAACTGCCAAAGGAATCATCCTGAATGCATGTGCTGGCAACCCAGGCAGTTACCACAACTCATGTATCTGACAAACCTCCCAGCTGCATCAGATGTTCACTAGGGGAGGATATCCCACAGGGTCATTCACTGGGGAATGCAGGATATGCAATGGAACCATGGCTGATGATACCCATTAGAAATGCACAACACCTGCTGAAAAACACCATAATGAGGCACACGCTCAAACCAGAAATATCATAGAGCATGTGTTTGGCCTGCCGAAGTCATGGTTCTGGTGCCTAGATACCTCTGGTGGAGCCCTGCAGTACAATTCACAGACATGTACAGAAATATTCACAATATAATATGCCATTCTGCACAACATCATCCTGAGAAAACAGCTCAGCAGGATCAACAAGGGGATGGTGCAAACAGCCCACCACCAGTGCCAAGGTCACCACAGCCACATGCAGGTGACGAGTCAGAGGGGGAACCAGCAGCTGCTGTGGGTGCAGGCAGATGTAGGTGTGCTCAATATGCCCTTGAACTGGCTAAGAGACAACACATAGCACACTCACTCACCACCTAAGGGCCTAAAACCTTCCTCTTATACACATGCATATAGTAACACTGATGCCAGGCAACTCACACAGCCTTTACCTTCCCATGTATTGGCTATGAATTGCTTGCATCAGACAGAGTCAACCATGAACTAAGTGTTGCAACTGCTGGGTTTACAAGGTAAGTGTCCAACCTGGAGTATATTGTGCAATAACATGAATGACTGGCATATCCTTGAATGTTGTTACTTGGCAGTGTAAGCATGTAAAACGTGGGTGTTTTGTACAGAAATGACCTTAACATGTGACAGCAGAGACATATTTGACTTATATGTGTCCATTGTTACGTAGCGGGCCTCAGGCATCAAAGATTCACACAGTTATATTTCTCAAAGTAGTGATAGTCACTGCATGCCCTCTGTTTAGTGCCATACGTTTGTACTGGAAAATCATTAGAGAGAGAAGTTAAAAGGTGGTGATACACATTACAGTTTCAGACTTCACAACTCTCACAAGATCATTAACAATAAAGATGGAAACATTTTGATGCTATAAACTGTTTAACTTTCTAAGACCAATATAAGTCAAAGGTACAATTACTAGTTCAACATCACAAAAGCAGATATACTAAGCACTAAGCCAGCTATGCACCCCGAGCATCAGACCCAACGCTTATGTATCCCTGAAACCAAAAAATACAAAAGAGGGATATGGCACAGTTATCATCACTTGTACAGAGTGTTGTGTGGGGGGGGGGGGCAGGAAGCCTTGGCTGACACAAAAGGTTGGTGAGTGTGTGTGAGTAAGAAAGAGAAGCAGGCAGACATTTGGATAAAGTAACAAATGGTCAGTGAGACAAAATGAGTTTTAAGCTGCACGGCTGAACCAAGGTTCCAGGTAAAACAGGTGTCTGAGTGTCTGCATGAACACAGTCAAGCAGTATGCTAGCTCTGTGTCTTGGTATGAGCCGTGCTTGGTAGAAGTGGCAGTTCATTAGTGTCATCCCTGACCATGTAAAGTGGCTGTGTCAGGATTTGCATTGGCACATACATGCCCATGGTCAGATGGTCAGATGCACTGCTGCTACCTGAACGTGACTGATGTCTGCTGGATGAGCTCCACTCATGAAGATACCCAGGATCACGACCCCATGGCCTGCCACGTCTGGGTGTGAACAACTTACCTAATGACAGAGCAGTAGAAGTACTGCCACTATGAGAGCATGATCAGGCACAGCCATGCTGACGAACAGCAGATGATGTCACTGACCTTTGCCCATGAGGATGCCAGCCCCCTCCCAGCAGATATTCCATCACAGACACCACTCTTTCAAATGTGTCATTCATCCAATCCATTGAATCAGCAACATGGTGGAGGCAGTCATGCATGTCAGTCTGTGCCACATCTACAACCCTAAGCAATTCTCTGGAGCACCTATGGGAACATGCCTGTGCCTCTATGATGGCCCTAAAACATGACATGGGAAGAGACACCTGGATCAGCTGAAGGATGCACAGCAGGCCTCCTCTGATCACCCCTAACAACCCTTCTGTGTGGCTCCTCACCCATACTTTGGCTATGGCCAGAGTCAACAGGCACTGAAGCCATAGTAACCACACTTCCCTGCTCAATTATCTCACCCTCCACCTGTCCAGTATCTGAGGGCTGACTGAAATGGGTAGGTGTAGACCCACTGACTGTGTCTTATGGAATTTCAGGGGATAGCTGTATGCCAACCTCAGTGTCAGATTCAACCTCTGCACCCCCCGACTGTGCCTCTGTTTGGCCACCACCAACATCAGAGTCTACTGACACTCTGACATGGTGGTAGAAGTCCCACACTTCCACTGTCAGGATCACCTGTGATAATAAGCAATAAACACAGGAACAATTAATACCTACACTACTATAGCCCAATATATGCTAACAAAATAACAGTGCAGTCACTATTAGACAGTATGGCAGTATACACAACAGTCCTGACATCAACATCACACACTAAAGTATTTCTTCAAATTGCTCATCGGTACTGACATAAAAATGTTTGGCTTACCTTGTCCAGATGTTGGTATGCTCTGTATACCAGATGGTCGTGGAAGAACTGAAGCAAAAGGTAAGGACAACATCATCACAATTAACAGTAACACAGGGGGTAATACTTTTTCCCCTTTATATGTCCATTAACTATACTTTCAACAAGAGCTGGGATGACAAGTCTAACTTAAGGCCATGTGTAATCAATCAGAATATGTTGTTAACTGTAGCAATCTTCAACTCCCCCAAAAAAAAAAATTCTTGTGAAACAGAACTAAAGTATCGATTATAATTTTTTACTATACAACATTATTTAACAATTGAGATACAAAAGTGTTTCTGGAAGCTTCTCCTGGGACATGCTTGCTGTCCCTGAAACAATAGCACCAGTGTAAAGGACATGCTGTTCTGCACTTCCCTGGGAGCTGTTTGGATCCCTAACAGTGGACAGGAACTCTTCAGTTGCTGTTAATGGTGGCTCTGTAGCAGGGCCCCCGGTACCCATCTGATCACAGGCCACTGCAGCTGCTCTCCTCCATGCCGATGAGATCATGTCAGTGGCTCTGTGGTGCACCTAGTCATATGTCCTGCTGTGGCCAGCCACTGCATTAACACCTGTTACTATCTGCTGCCAAATTTTCATTCTGCCTGACATATCTCCAAGTCCCCTTTCAAGCAGGAAGGCACCATGGCTTCTACAATGACCTGATTCTCAGGGTCAGTGAAGAGTGTTTTTTGAGGCTTGAGATGCCTGGGTGCCATAGTCCTAGGTGTCCTAAAAGACAACAGAAGTATAATACATACAAGTATCATATAATTACAAAATAACTGTTCCAAGATAAAGCAGAAAAGGTAGCATTTCAGTGTCACCCACTGGAGAAACACAAATAGTCCAGAGATTAGAAATATGAAGAACAGGCTGGATGCAAAAAAGGACAGTAACAATAGTGACATGTCCCTGTTTGTGCCATAAACAGATGCATATTTGCTCCCCCCCCCCAAAAGAATAAGCAAATGAAACATTTTGCTTAAAAAAACATCTTTGAAATGCTAAACTTGCTGTCAAGTGAACTGTCCCCTGAAACGTCCACACATTTAATACAGAACATTCCATGTTTCACTTTGCTCCTTCTAGCTACCTAAAAGTAATACTACACTTACCACCAAAGACAAGCTTTTCTCCCACACATCCACCATACCTTCCTAGTTAATAAACCCACTTGTAATCACTTACCTTAATAACTACTAACACTTAGAAAATCTCACATAGCTACAGACTCCTCAAATCCACACTAACAGCTACCTCAACATGTACCTTCCATGTCCATCATTATAACCCTTACTTTACCTGAACACATTACCTCTTACTCCCACACTACACCCACAATACTACCTCTACTCCCACACTACACCCACAATACTACCTCTACTCCCACACCACACCCACAATACTACCTCACCACGCCACTACCGACACTAATCCTAATACACACTCACCTTTAAACCTACACATACTCCCCTCTATCTTTCAAACACCTCTCAACATACACATCCCAATACACCCTTTAACGATACAAAAAAGCAATAAATCATCCATAAAATATCACCTTTTGTTCATTAGAACAATTAAACTTACAGTGCAAACTACCTATAATCTAGCACTATGTGGAGACATACACCCTAACCCTGGCCCACCCAAGCCCACAATCCACACAACCACACTACATTCAGGAAACATATCTCCCCAACTACTCAATAAAGCCAACGACCTCCTAATACTAAACATTAATATTAGAAGCATCAAAAATAAAATCCCAGACCTACATTCTAATATTTCATTGTAATCTCCAGATATAGTCCTGCTCACAGAAACCTGGAGAAAACCTGACATGTCTAATAGTGAAATAATTCCTCCAGGCTATAACCTCCTACGTAAAGATCATTTATCAAAATAAGGTGGCAGCATTGCTATCTTATTCAAAGACCACCTAAACACAGAAAATCAGGATCTGCCATTACCAACATCAGGAACAGGTGAAATTATATATTCCAAACTACACATTAATAACAAAAAAAAACGTCAACTTAATTGGCTGCTACATTCCACCAGGTGATAACATAGACTCCTTAGAAAATCTACTACATGGGCCTCAAACTCTCTCCCCCAAGAAACTATGATAACTGGTGATTTTAATATTGACTGGTTAAGTTTTACATCCAATAACCCCATTAACTTTATTAATCGTCACGGTTTTACCCAATTAATCCAGTACAACCAGAGTTGACAAAAATCTAAGAGGCATTCAGTCCTTGACTGGATGCTAACTAATAAACCTGAGCAAATTTACCCATTCAGGCTGCTCACCAGATCGCCTAAGCAATCACTCACCAACCTTCCTAGACAGACAGTGAACCAGTGTAGCCAAACCCACCTTATACCACAAAATCCGCAACAGAAAAGATTTCAACTCCAGTAACTTTATAACAGCACTGAAAAGATGCAATTGGCTCCCACTACATACCTTAAACCTAGATGAGGCTGTTTCATACTTTAATTCCACCTTCCTTGAAGTTCTTAACTATCATGACCCCCCCAGAACCATCAGAATTAAAGCCAACTATGCCCCGTGGTTAACTAAGGAGACTAGATCCCTACTAAAAACAGGGACAAAACTTAGTCAAACTGGCATAAAATAAATACCCCTGCTGCTAAACAAAAATACTTAGAACTTAGAAATCTGACAAAACAACTGATCAAACAGGAAAAAATAAACTATTATAATGACACACAAATTAGACACCAAAACAATCCTAAGAAATTTTGGACAGCCATCAATGAAGTATTACATCCAGGAAAAACTAGCACCCCCACGCCTGTAAATACTGATAGCTCAACCAATATAGCAACCCAATTCAACAAATATTTTACAAAATCCATCCTAGCCCTGGCTAACTCACAAAATCGGTCCACAAACAGTAAGTTACCTAATAACAGCACTACAGAATAGATTTTCACACTACAACCTGTTTCTACAAAAACAATCAGAAAACTACTTAGTAAACTAAAACCAACATCCCTCTCTGCCGATAAACTACTTGATGAATACTTAAAAATAGCTGCTGAGGCAATTGCATATCCAGCAGCAATACATATAAAACACTCTATTAAAGAAAACCTAGTCCCCCAACTCTGGAAAATCTCATACATTACTCCACTACATAAAGGGGGCAATTCCAAAGAATTTACCAATTACCGCCCAATTGCTATTTTATCTCCCCTCTCCAAAATCCTTGAAAGATGCATCCATACTCAATTTATAGGTTCATAGGTTCATAGGTTCATACTAGGCTTTCTGCCCTAGGGCATTTATAAGCCTAGCCAGAATGTGTTTGGCTTTCGCCACCCATTTTAAATTAATTTTGCTATGCCCTTTTTTTGAGGTTAGTATAATGTGCCTCTGTCTAACAGTGACACAGAAGTCATACCCGGGGTAAACCTACATCAAGATTCCTCTTGAAGAGAGTCAATGAGGGACTCTGCCTAACCTGGACTGGGATTTTATTCCAGAGTGAAGGGAGCCTCTGGGTTATGAATCTGTCCCTCCAGCATGTCCTATTTATTTCAGTGCTGAGGTTCAAGTCTCTTCAATAGGATTTGTATTTTCTGAGGTGCAGCATGTCCATTAATTCTGGGTTGAGGCACAGATCGCCTCTGAACAGGCAGTATGCCACTGAGTAGAGCTGGAGTTTCTTTAACCAGGCAGCATATGGCATCTGTTTGAGCCCTTTGATCCTCTTGGTGAGGTACTTTTGGGGTATTTCTAGTTGCTGCAGGTGTCTGGTAAGGTACATCCCAAAAGGGGCATTGTACTCAATTATGGGCCTGATGAGGGATGAGTAATGATCTAGATGTGAATCCCTTCATGATTAGGTGGGCTATATAAAATGTTTTTCTAACCACTTTGGCCATGTGGTTGTCAAATGATATCAACTTGGGTCCCCAGGTCCCTAATTACTTCTTCTGTACTTAATGGATTACCACCTATGTGGTAATTTGTGGGCACTTTGTTTTTGCCAAAGGGATGACTATACACTTTAGCTTGAGGCCATGGCTCTGGCACCAGTTGTCTGTTTCTATGAGGCCCTTTTGGAGGATGCTTGTGTTGGCTGGAGAGTCAATTAGTTTGCAGTCATCTGTGAACTTGGTCAGCCACAGTCCTTCCGTGTTGGCCTGTACCTCCGAGAAATATATACTGAACAAGAGAGGTCCCAGGACTGAGCCTTGTGGGACGCCACCCACCTTAACTCCAATAATCTACTTACCACAACCCAACATGGTTTTAGACCTTTCTACAGCATGACTACTGCCCTTACATCATTCACCCAAACAGTAAACACCCATAGAAATAATGGAGAATTCGTCTCAGTTATCTTTTTTGATCTGTCCAAAGCACTTGACATGGTCAGTCATGACAGACTAATCAACACTCTTTCAGAACTAAATCTTAGCTACCCCACTATTTCTTGGTTCAGAAGCTACTTTACTGACAGAGAGCAGGCTGTTAGATGTCATCTTGAACTCTCACCTCTACTACCTGTTACTCTAGGAGTCCCACAAGGTTCCACCCTGGGACCCCTGCTGTTTTCTTTATTTACCAACAAACTTCATACAGTTACACTACAGGCCATAGTCATCCAATATGAGATTGACTCTACACTTATCTGCACCTCTTCCTCCCTCCTTAAACTGCAACAACTTAATCAAGCCTCCTTTGGAATAGTTTGGCTCAAGCTGTATCCAGTGCCACTGGTGTCCAATGCTGTGGACAGCAGTGTAGGCATCATTTTAATGACCTACATAGGCATAAAAGGGATACTCTCAATTGTTGCTTGCATGAGTTTGAGGTTGCGGATATCCCAAAGCTGTGTAAGTATGACAATAAGAGAGTACTTGCAAGACTTAGAAAGCTAAATATAGGCAAGACTGGTATGGATAATGCTCTTCTGTTCTTTTGCCACTGAACATGAGTTTAATGTGCAAGCTTTTGCTGCTCGACTGGAAAGACTGAGAGAAGCAAGTGGTATGTATGCAGCAGAAGAGAAGTTAACGATAGCTTTTTGGGTCTGTTATACAGTTGTATTAAATTGAACATGCATATCCCAACTGTAAACACAAGAATGCATGCATTAGTCTGTAGCACAAGCCAATTATAGGAGTCAAAGATTAGACTGTAGTCAGAAGTTGTGGGTTCAGATACCATGATTCACAACTATACAACACTATTATTTATTTAATAATATTTACATTACATTAAAAACTCTATACCAGTGGCACAAATTCACTGCTGCAAACTGTAATCTGTATAACTGGAACAAGTATATGTGCAATATATGCACGTTTCAAGGATTACTTTCAGCAATACGTAGTATAATGTGTATCTGTTAAAATGTATACTTAAATGTAATAAAAAAGTTGTATAATTGTGTTAATGCATTGTATGTCACATATGATGGTGCTAATTTTATCTCTTTTTTTTATCTCACACCAACCCTTAAGTATCTTTTTATTTTCCATTATGTGTCTTCAAAATGTCTTCATGTCATCAATGTGTACCGCATCACTAAATGCTACACAACACAGCGAGGTAGGCCAGCCCCACTGGATCAACTTGCCCTGCTCCACTGGCTTGAGCACTGATACCCAGCATGTCTGGGAGCCAACCTGGCAGCACTGCCTTTGCTTATCCTGCACTACTTGTGCCCACCAGTAGTACTGTCCTTGAAGATGATGCAGTGGTACCCTCCATGAGTACTGGCAGAGGAAGTGATTTCATCATCTGCCAGGAAATGCCAGGGTTGCTGTGTAGGGTCATGTACTGCACCACTGGTGTACATCTACGCTGGATGGGCAGGCTGCTCTCTCTCATGGTCAGTAGGAGGAGAAGATATTAAGCACTCCAACCACCAGCAGAATGAGGAGACAGTGATGATAGTCCAGTGGGTGAGGTCTCAATTCTCACTGTCTCCACGCTTGACAGGTATGAGCCTGTGTTGTCCCCTCTCTCATCTCAATCACGGTGTTCCGCAACATTTTGTGTCCCTCACCATCCCTGTCTCTTGTCTTATTTGTTTGCATTTGCTTCATCACCTACCCAACTTAAATGAACCAGACATACCTATGTCCCTTAGCCAGCATTCCACACTTACTGAATAAAAAACAAATTGGCACCTGTCCCACAAAAAAAAAAAAAAAATCGTCACTTACATAGCTTTCCATTTTGCACACGTGTCTACTTGACACACTTGATTTGGTCCACCTGGCTATACCACATGATTACATTGTTGTCACCCCCCTCTCTCTGGAGGTGACAGTCCAAATTCAGCTAACATTCTGCACATATGATTGGTTTTTACTGTTAAAGAAATGGATAGCTATGGTTCTTTCCCACCTCCCCCCCCTGCACATTCTTTCATTGCTTTCCCTTTGTTCTTCCTCCTGCTTGCTCACCATTTCACCACTTTCAGTCTACCCCATTTTAAGACCTGTAATCTGGTCAAAAAAATAGAATAACTCACAACACACATAAGTATCAAAAAAAGTAATGGATCCCTTCACTTTTTAGCCTGTATGTTTGCACAGAGTTTCACATCGTACAACAATGCCAAGCGAGAGTGAGCTGCTGTACAATGCTGTGGTTATCTCTGCTTAAACCCACTGCACTGTGCCAACACGCAGCAACACTTGTACTATAGAGAATTAATGTCATTGCATTATACTGTTTGTTTATTTAAAAAATATTAGATACATGTCGATTCAAACACAGTATTATCTGGGCTCAATTACAAATGTGTCAATACATTTATATCTACTGTCACAGAGTCAGTCAAGCAGCAGGTGTGTTTCATAGACTCAGTACTAACTCTCAGAGTTTAGCAAAATGACTTGTGTTTGCGCACTGTTTAAGCATAAACAGAGAAAATGAACTGAAATATGCTTCTTGCATGCGTAAACACTTTGCCAACTGCCCAGCAAACCTGCTGCTCACTGCTCTATGCTCAACTAAATATTATGTATTAGTGCTGTTTACTATCCATTTCCTGTTTATGACATGGAATTATATGTGGAAACATAACAAACGGAAGGCCCTATCTAACAGTACATCACATATTTACTATACAGCCATGCTTTGACTCTCCCCAAGCACTGCAACCCTGGTTTCTCAGTACTTTTTTCACACATATATCAACTACACAACATAAATTAATATGTTGTGTGATATGCAATGCACATCCATCTGGTAACGTGCAGAAATAGGACTAGTGACCTATAAGCTTAAGCAGTCTTATCTGCAAGGCTATGGAAAAAAATATCATGGACCTTATCCACATGGACATTGGTGACCTTCCACACACACTTGACCTGACTCATTTTGGATCTGTCAAGGGCAGATCTTACTTATTAAACTTTGTGGACTTCTTTGATAATGATCCCAAACACCTGGATGAGGGATAATGGAACATACCATTATCCAAGGCCTTTGACACTATCTCCATTCAGATATCGTAGAGCAACTCTCATATCTGGGGGATAGCCCATACATTACTAGATGGATAGCCAACTGGCTCAACGACAGAATGCACACTGTCAAAGATGGGCAGAGCACATCCACCACTAGACCACTTACCAGTCGAATACCACAAGGATCCTTGCTGGGTCCTCAAGTGTTTGACTGGTGCCAAGCTCACAGACTAAACCTTAAAGCAAAAAGTGCCTCATTCTCCCCTTTGGCAATGAAGTACCCCTGCTACATATGATATACATAGGTTCATAGATTCATAGGTAGGTGCTAGGCTATTGGCCCTGGGGTCTATATAAGCCTAGCCAAAAAGGTTCCCTGGCTTTCGCCACCCAAGAAAATTATTTTCCTGTGCCCCTGACAAGCAGTGCCACAGAAGTGATCCCCGGGGTGAATTTTCTATTTCCCATCCAGTCATCAAGGTTTTTCTTAAAGAGGGCAAATGAGGAGCTTTGCTTGACATGAATGGGTACCCCTGTACACTCAAACATAGTGTTGTGAGACCTGGGAATACATGTTGATAACAATCTGCACTTCAATAACTATGTGTCCATAGTGGTGAGGCACATATTCTTCATTCTTCATTCCACACCTCATAAATAAGGCATCACATCCAAGACCAGAGAGGTCATAGATTCACTGTACTTAACCCTTATCAGACCTCTAATTAAGTACAGTGCTCTCTTCTTTCTGTACCTCACCAGGCACCTGCAGTAACTGGTAAAAATACAGAAGTTTGTGACTGGGAGAATCCTGGGCCTCCAAAACATGACATACATGGAAAGACTGAAAGACCTGTCACTGTACTCAGTATCATGTAGGCTGCTGAGAGGTGACCCATGCTTGGCCTACAGAGCAGTCTCAGACCCTGCCCAGCTGGAAATGCTGGACACCTGCAAATCAAATGAGACAAGATTAAATTGCTCCATGGATCGCAACCTAGAGTGTGACATAAACAGAACATGCTGAGGAAACATATACATCTCCCAGCTATTGACACCCCTCTGTAACAGGCTCCAACTGCATGTGAATCAGAGCTCCTCAATGACCCTATTCAAGCACAACCTTCACAACTGGATGGGTGATTGGAGATTCACCCCTGAGGTGGCATCTATGTCCCTCATGGACAGGGGCAGTTATTGCTGATCACAAAAATCAGTGTGCTAACAATAACCATGTAATTATGCTCAATAAGGGTACTAGTGATTTTACATGGCTAGGTGTGTAAATGCCCTAGGGCAATTAGTCTGGTAAAGTCCTATGAACCTATGAAGCTGTGTGGGCCTCCCAAAATCTTCTTCCCAACATGCCCTGTTGATGTCATCCATTATAAGTTGTCCTGCATCCTTATAAAAGTCAGACTTGTGCTGTGCTCTTGCATAAAGTACTGAATTCTGTAGTCTGTGTACTTACGTAGGGGCTCTGCTCTCACTGCGGTCAATTGGTGTGTGTGTGTGTGTGTGTGTGTGTGTGTGTGTGTGTGTGTGTGTGTGTGTGTGTGTGTGTGTGTGTGTGTGTGTGTGTGTGTGTGTGTGTGAGCGTGAGTGCATGCACATGCGTGCGCGTGTGTGTGTGTGTGTGTGTGTGTGTGTGTGTGTGTGTGTGTGTGTGTGTGTGTGTGTGTGTAAAACCATAAATGATACCTCTCATCTGTCCTGGACTGCACAGAACGTCCTTGACCTTGCCTCATATTGTGTCTTGTTATGGTTTTTGGACACTGATGAGTACAGCAGTCAATAAATAATGACAGTCAAATGAATTTCATACTGTATCTCCTTCCCAAAGTGCATAGTAATGGAAAAGTTGTTGTGCCAGTCACTTTTTAAGAGTTAAATAAATATACAAGAGAAGTACCGGATGACATGGCATTCATGATTGCTTCATTTTCCTTTTGGTCAGAGTTGTATCATCTTTTATTTGCTGGTTTAGGCAATAATAACATCTACTGTCTGCCACTTTTTAATATATAAAACAAAACTGGCACATAAACTGATAAGAGACACAAAACGATAGACCAGCTCACTAGCTTAGGACAAAAGAGTTTAATCCACCAGTAGACACCGAAGACAATGTCTGTAAAATCCAGTTGAATACTTAAAAAAATTACAGCTAAAACTTTAGCAAATGCTTAAAACTTTTAAGCGCTTTTCGTTTGTCATCAGGCAAACTTCTTCAGAAAGTAACAAGTGAGCTCATTAAACAGACTTTTAAAACATGAAGTGCGGGAAACCTATTCTAGATTTAAAGTTATACACACTTGAAAATCATCAAAAATATTTAAACATTACTCTTATAAAAGCCTTATTGTGAATCGTGAATTACATGTATATAAATAGAAAACAACAACGACAACCTACACAAGCATCAAAAAAGTGGCATATTGTAATAAACATAAAAATATATGTTTTTATAAATAGATCCATATGTGTATTAAAGATTTATCTATGTAGACTATTCATTTTAAGTAAACAAAAGATTGAACAAGCTTCATTTAAACCTGGATAGTTGAAGGCGTTCAATCTGATCTGCCACAACAATTCCAGTTCTTCCAGTTTAAATGAAGCAGGACCACCTCTTGGGTCTTGAACATACTGGTCAATGGCCAAAAATTTGAATTTATGCCCAGGGAAATTGTGGAGATGTTTAGCCAAAGCGTTGTCAAGTTTGTTATGAGACATAGCATATAAATGCTCGTAGACTCTATCCCTGAGTCTACGCTGTGTGTGTGTGTGTGTGTGTGTGTGTGTGTGTGTCACTTGGATAAATGTTTCATTTCGGTGTTTGTGCTTACCTGGCCATATTACTGAAGGATCCGTAGGGTAAATGTTTCACAGTGGCCCTTGTGCATGCCTAGACATAGTAATGAAGGGTTCAGCTGGCCACAGTTTCATTGTTGTGATTGTGATTTTTTTTACATATAACTGATGGTTCCCTTGTGTATATGTTTTGTTTTGGTTTTCCAGCTTAATTGGGCATATTAAAGATGGGGAGCTTTTACTTGTGCATAATTGGACATATAACTGAAGTGCTTGCTGGTAATTGTTTTATTTTTGTGCTTCTGCATACTTGTACGTATGAATGATGGGGTCCTTTTGGGGAAATTATTTAATTTTGTCTTTATGCATACTTGGACATGTCACTAGAGTTGTCACCTGGGAAATGGTTCATTGAGATGTTTACACATAGCTAAACCAATTAGTGAAGATAATTATTGGGTAATGGTTTAATTTTTTCTGCTTGTGCATATCTGGGCATATTATGGAGCAGGTCATGTGGGGAAATATTGGATTTCAGTAGTTGTGCATACACGGCCGTAATACTGAAGGGGTCACATGGGGAAATGCTTCATTTTAGTGCTTGTACATACCTAGATATACCCTTTAAGGGGTTGATGTAGGAAATAATCTGTTTGTGTGTCTAGGGAAGTGTTTGTGCAGACATAGTCAGACTACTGAAGTGATCACTGGTCAAAATCATTTTTTATATGTCATTGTAATGCTTGTCCACACTTAAAACAAACTAATGATGGGCATTCTGATGGAAATAATTCATTTTTGTATCAAAGAATTGCTTTGTGGTTAACTGGATAAATGACTGTAGGAATGGCTATTTCCATAATGACTCTTTCAGAAGCCTTACATATAAGGATCTTCAGTCTACATTTACTGTGATCATTTAACAGCTTTCCTTTGTGCATAGTGATAACTGTTTAGGTTCTGTCATCTGATTGGGCAGCATTATTAGATTTATGCAAATGATATTGGCAATTGGCTTTGGATGCAACCATTGCCCCTGGTCTTAAAATAATAACATCAATTTCCAGTTTGTTGATGTTAAAAATGGCAAAGCGTAATGTTGATTTTACTGATGACTTTTAGCTGTTCATTATTGTTTAAACTGCATTTTAGTATGTTATGTATTGATATAGTCACTAGGTGGCAATGTTTGCTTTTGTTTACAAGAGTTTTGTCTGGAGAAGTGACTTGCCTGATGAATTTCAGTGTTTGTTGTTGTGAAACCCCTTACAATTCATTAAACTACTTCTTGTGATACTGCGGTGGTGGTGCTGCGGTAGCCTTGTTGCCTCACAGTAAGACGCTGTTCAGTTCGATTCTCACCTAGAGCGTCTTCTGTGTGGAGACATACGTGAATGGGTGTACCTTTGTTGAAGGTTGTGCGTCAGGGCTGGCAACTCGGCACGTAAAAATCTACTGCCAATCATTAGCGGACCAGAGTTCCGCTGTGGCGATCCCTAACCGGGAAAAGCCGAAAGACACAACATTCATCTGGCACATGTGCTGTTTTGCATCTATTATAGAATGGCCTATGTAGGCGGTTGGATGGGTTCTGTTTCACGGAGAGGTATTAGTCAACAGGTTATGTTAACAGTCACAAGAAAGCAGTGTTCTCAACATTGGTTACTGCTATATGGACTTGTTTGAGAGAAATTTGATGCAGCCTACTCAGAAATAAGTAGATTTGGGTAATGTGTGCATATAAGTGTTTGGGCTGAATTGGTTGCTGGGGTAACTGTTGTATTTTGGTGTTTCTGGATACTGGGTCATATTAATGAAGGGAATCCTTTGGGTAAATGTTTCACATTTGTGCTTGTGTATGCTTGGCCATAGTCCTGAAGGGGTTACTTAATTAATGTGTCATTACTGCGGTTATGCATACTTCAACATATTACTGAAGGGTTGCTTATGTATATGTTTCATGTTGGTATTTGACTTTACTTGGGCATTTCAAAGATCGGGTCACCTATTTACCAGTACCTCTGCATACTGGAACAGATCGCTGAAGTGGTTGCTGGGGGTGAATATTGTATTTTGGTGTTTCTGCTTACTGGTACACAGTAACGATGGAGTCACTTTGGTAAATCTTTCACTGTTTGTGCTTGCACGTGCTTGGTGTTTCCACTTACTTGCACATATTAAAGAAGAGGATGCTTAGTTAAATGTTTGCTTTTTGTATTTGTGCATACTTGGATATATTACTAAAGTAGTTGCTGTGGTTAATGTTTCAGTTTTGGGTTTCGGCATACTAGAACATATTAATGAAGGGGTCACTTGGTTAAATATATCATTTTTGTGCTTCTGCATACTTGGACATAGTACTTTTAGGTGCCAGTTCGGAAAATGGTTCATTTTGATGCTTGCATATGCCTAAATATATTAATGAAGAGATTGCTTGTGCATGGTTGGACATATTACTGATGTGGTCGCTTGGCAAACTGTTTCATTTTGGTAATCAGGCTCATAAATGAAGAAGTTGAAAGGATTAATGTTTTTCTTTTTTGTCTTTCAGCATTCTTGAATATATTAATGAAGGGGACACTTGGATAAGTGTTTCTTTTTTGTGCCTCTGCATAGTTTGAAAAATTACTGACAGGTCACTTTGGAAAATGGTTCATATTGATGCTTGCACATCCCTACACATATTTCTGAACAGATTGCTTAGGATACTGTTACTCTTTTACTGCTTGTGTGTATTTGAAGATATGACTAAAGGGGTTGCTTATGAAAACTATTTCATTTTGGTATGTGTGGATACTTGGATATGTTATTAATGACGTTTCTTGGAGAAATGTGTCATTTCATTGTCTGTGCACACCTTTCCATATAAGTGATGCATCCATATGACAAATGTTTCCCATTTGTGCTCCTGCAGGCTTGGACATATTAATGATGGGGTCACTTGGATAATGTGTCATTATTCTGCTTATGTTTACATGATCATATTACAGAATGGGTTGCTTGGGTATATCTTGCATGTTGGTATTTGTGCTTATCCGGACATAGTAAAGAAGAGGTTACCTAGTTTAAATGTGCCTCTCCCTACCTGAACATATAATTTAAGTGGTTGCTGGGGTAAATGTTGTATTTCTGGGTTTCTGCATACTTGGTAAATAAATAGTTCACATTTGTGCTTGTGCATGTGCGGTGTTCATGCCTACTTGAACATATTAAAAATACGTAGGTTAGATACATGTTCTACTTTAGTGCTTGTGCATGCTAGGACATATAACTAAAGTGGTTGCTGGGGTAAATGTTTTAATTTTGTCTTTCATCAGACTTGGACACATTAATGAAGGTGTCACTTGGATAACCCTTTCATTTCTGTATTTCTACATACCTGGATGTGTTACTGAAGGTGTCACTTGGGAAACTGTTTCATTTTGAGGCTTGCACATGCCTCTACATATGACTGAAGAGATTGCTTGGGTAACTGTTCCATTACTAACACCTGTGCATGGTTGCACATATTAATGAAGGGCTTGCTTGTGGAACTGTTGCATTTCGCTACTTGAGCTGGAGGTGTCACCTGGTGAGATGCTTCATTTTAGTGCTTGTGCAAGCTAGGAGATACCAATGAAGGGTTTGATGTAAGAACTAATCCAGTGCTGTGTCATGGAAGTGCTTGCGCAGACATGGTCTGACTGCAGTATTGATCACTGGGCCAAAGAGTTCATGCTGTGACATTCTAGTACTTGCTCATACTTTAGCCAAATTATTGGCAGGGTTGCTAATAGCAATACCTCTCTCTTGTGTCATGGAACTGCTGTGTGCTTAATAGGGCAATCTTTTGACATAATGGCTAATTCAATAATAATCCGTAGAACAGCCTAACAGATAACGATCTTCAGATTGGCAAGTCTGCATTTACTGTGATCGGTTCTTAGCTTGCCCTTGTGCATGGTGATGAATGCTTAGATCCTCTACTTATCTGCCACATAGCCTGTTTGGCATCTATTAATGAATGACCACTGAAGGGTATTTTACAGGTATAACTTCTGGTCCAGCAATTATCAACACATTATGTTGCCTGGCACAAGAAAGCACTGCTCTCAACCATGGATACTGCAGTATGGACTTGTTCATGGGACAGCTGCGGCAGAGTATACAATAGTATGTAGATTCATGGCATGTTGGCATATGGGTGTTCTGGGCAGGTAGATCTATAGGGTATCAGATTAAATTATCCGATAGTAAGATCTATAGGGTATCAGATTAGATTATCCAATAGTAAACAGTCTATGAGCTCTGCGACTATGAATTAGTTATGATAATTTGGTGAGTATGGAAATATACTATGGTACAATACTGGTGAATTTTGTTATCTGAAGGCAGATTTGTGTGTGTGTGTGTGTGTGTGTGTGTGTGTGTGTGTGTGTGTGTGTGTGTGTGTGTGTGTGTGTGTGTATGTGTGTGTGTGCGTATTATGTGTATACAAATATATATAAATAAGCTATACATTTATATAATATATATATATATATATATATATATATATGTGTGTGTGTGTATTATATAAATATATATATATATATATATATATATTATATTTAAAGAGAGAGAGAGATAGAGATATATAGATAGCAAGATGTAGATATACCTATATACCTACAGTTATAAGAAATCTATACATTTACATAGATAACAGAAATAGACATGGAAAGATATGTTAAAATAGACAATTACCGAAATCAAACAATTGATTTATCTGCTACTGTGTATATGGAAAAAGAAAAATGCCTACATGCACAATGTGTACTAGAGACTGTCCAGTTCATATGTAAGGTTACAGTTATTTCTAACAGTAAATATGTACATTTAATGTTTTCTATTTGTTTATAAAGCCTCAATGTGCAGCTGCAGTATTTGCCAGTGGGTAAGTGACATGCATACCTGTCTCCTTCCCCTGGACTTGCATTACCTGCATTACTTGCCATCATATCTGTTGCCATGTCCTTGTACAGATTGATAGATTCCATACTAATAAACATGGTTTATAATCATTCAGTTGCTTGGGGAAATGTTTCATTTTGTTAGTTGAGCATACCTGAACATGTTAGTTAAGGGCTCCTTTGGAAACATTTTATTTTGGTGTTTCTGCAAACTGGAACATATAATTTAGGGATACTTGGAGAAAATGTTTCATATTTCTCCACTTCCACATGACCCACTCACATCATGATCTTTTTTCCCTTTGATGTTACATGCATAAGAGATCCTGAAGCACTACTAGGACACAGCGGGAGGTCATGGCTACCTGTGTCAGACCTGCCAACCCATTAGTCTTTGACAGACCTGTTCTTGCTTTGTTTCAGAAATCAAACAAATTAATTTACATAGCAGCGTGAATGTCTGCAGTTCATAGGTTCATAGGTGTGTCCTAAGGTAATGGCCCTGGAACCTTTACAAGCCTAGCCCAGAAAAATTGGCCTGGCACCGTGCCACCCAATCTTAGTTCACAGTGCCCCTATTCAGTAGGCAACTGGAGTGATCCCTAGGGTGAACTTTTTGTTACTCATCCACTCGTCGAGATTTTTCTTGAAGAGGGTCAGCGAGGTGCTCTGCTTGACATGAATGGGAAGCTTATTCCAGAGTATGGGTAGTCTTTGAGAGATGAACCTGTCCCTCCAGCATGTTCTGTTGATTGTGGTAATAAAGTTGTGATCTCTGGAGTGTGTGGCATGGGGGAGTGGGATTTCTTTAGGTGTAGTATTTCAAGTAAGGCTGGGTCGGGCATAGCTTTGTAAGTCAAGCAGAGATCACTTCTAAGTAGACGATAAGAGACTGAGAACAGCTGAGGTTTCAGAAACCTTAATAAGGGCCTTAAAGTAGCTGATAAGGAGTGAGTGGTGGCAGAAATAACTACTTTATAGTCTGGGCAGAAGGGGGCATAGCTAGTAAACCTGTGTCAGCCTTCCCCAGATCTGTGTGTGTGTGTGTGTGTGTGTGTGTGTGTGTGTGTGTGTGTGTGTGTGTGTGTGTGTGTGTGTGTGTGTGTGTGTGTGTGTGTGTGTGTGTAAATCAAACCTCAAAGAGTGTGTGTCAGCTACTTGGGCAGGGACATGAAACACTGGTTGGACAGAGAGGGTGCTGGAGGTCTTGGCTTGGCCACTCAGCTGAGATCTCAACTCTGCAGCTGTGCCAATGGGGAGTCTTACTGGGGATCTGAAGAATGAGAAAGAAACCAGCCCCAGACTGACTGACTGTGGTCCCTGTGTGCTCTTAAGGGAAATTGTACTTGATGGAGAGAGCTGCATCTGGAAATCCTGTGAGTGTACTTGTAATCCTCCCAGTGT
The DNA here is from genome assembly GCF_019279795.1 of Protopterus annectens. Lineage (NCBI taxonomy): Eukaryota > Metazoa > Chordata > Ceratodontiformes > Protopteridae > Protopterus > Protopterus annectens. The sequence continues at coordinate 1,663,044,613 of NC_056744.1, read as the reverse complement.
ATGTCCCCTACTCTTGCCAGTGTTGAAGATTGAGGCTCCTTGATTACTGTACAGTGGTGGGTCATTACATATTAATTGCTGACAGTGGTAGGATCACCATATCACATATTGGGATTCAGTGGGGTCGACATTGAACTCCTGTAGCCTGTAAACAGTGGTCACTAAAGAAGGTGTTTGCAGTCTCAAGCAGCCACGTGGTAGACATTCAGACTTTCATATCACAATAATTGTATTTGTTGTTAGCTTAGCTGGTCACGAAGTACAGGCAAGGATGTCAGCAGAGCCAGTTGACTGAGATGTGCCAAGCCAAAGTACTGATGCAGGCCAACCTGACTAAAGCAGAAATTATTGCAGCCTTAGTCACAGCTGCATCACAAGCCAGCAACCAAGAGGGCAACCAAAATGGCCTTTGGGATGTACAACCTCAGAGGACTTAAAAATTCATTTAGAGTTGAAAAGGCTTGAATTGGAAGCCAAATGTTTGGAAATGGAATCAGCAGAGAGATTGCGACATTTGGAGGTTGAAGAAAAGGAGAAACAGATGGCAATAGAATCAGCAGACAGGAAGAGACATCTGGAGCCTCAAGAAAATGAGAGGAAGAGGCAACTGCATCTGGAGCATTTCTCCCCGGGCCTCCGCTGAAAACAGGCTCTGTGGAACCTAGCCGGACATTCCCGGTCAACAAATGATAAATTAAAAATTAAAATTAAAATTAAAATTAAATTAAATTAAATTAAACATAAAAAGGAGATTCTGACTGTTCACTAGGGGTCATGGAGGTAATGGGGAAGGGAGTAACCGAACCCCAGGAGCAATAAAGGTTACTAAATTTCTTCCAAAATTTAAATTGGGTGATAATGTTGATAGTTTTATTCATACATTTGAGAGGGTTTGTAAATAGTATAATGTTGACCAAGGTCACTAGGTACTGTTCCTGACCTCCTTACTCCATGGTAAAGCTGTAATTTAAGCAATCAGTATCAGACAACTTAGAAATGACAGTTATACTGCAGTTAAAAATTGTCTATTGGAGTGCTTTAAGTTATTTATTTATTTACATTTGTTGACTGGGAGAGTCCACCAGGTCATGGCGACCCGTTTTCATTGGAGGCTCTGTGACAAAAGTTCTACAAGAATTTACAATAATGATAATAGTAGTAAATAAGAGACTTTACATAATAGAGAACATTAAGAATGTAACAGAAATAAAAAAAACATAGTGTGCCATAGGCTTTCTTGTGTAACATTCCTTGCAAAGGAAAAATGAAGAATGATAAGAAATGTTACTTTTCTGAGAGAATAGTATACTGGAGAGTAAGAACTACTATTAGATAATTTCACCATTTTCAGTAAGATATAGAGATATACATTTACCTTTGAGAGATGGTAGAGGATCTATGAGCTGGAAGGGTGGTTGGTAGGAGCATGAGAGGGGTATTCCCATTTGGAGGACACTTGTGAGACCAGGTGGATCTTGAAGTTGTTGTAGTTAGACATGTTGCATAGTGGAGAGTGGAGAGAGTTCCTTAGTTTAGCTATGGTGCAGGCTAGCAGTAGTATGGGGGATGAGAGGGTTTGTATACTTGTAGGAGATTTTGGTTCTCGGATCTTACAGAGAAGGAGGGTGTGTAGGGTATTAGGGATGTGGAGAGGAATGGGCAGTCAGCTGGTTTGAAGATCAGCTTGTGTGCAGTGGTAAGTTACAGATGTCTGAGGTAGTTGGGCAGCTTGCATGTGCGGGTGTGTAGGGAGTGACAAGGATGAGATGAATTTCTGGTGTTGGTGGCAAATTTGCAAATTTTATGGTAGCAGGATTCGAATTTGGAATGTAGCCCTAGTTGGAGGTTGGTGAATAAGGGAGTGCCGTACATGAGAGAGGGTAGGAGGAAGGTAGATGCAGGTGTTTGCCGAGAGGAAGGGTTGAGATAATGGTTGTGTCTGTAGAGGAGATCAGTTGTTTGATGGGTTTTCTTAATAGTTGAGTGTATGTGTGTCAGACTTTAGGTTTTCTTCAATGATGATGCCTAGCAGTTTGGTAGTGGGAACTATTTCAAGAGGGGTGTTATTTTGGCTTATAATGGAAAAAAGGTTTCTGTCCAGAGTAGAGTTTCTAGTGTGTGTGAAAATCATTAGTTTTCTTTTGCTGGTGTTAAGGGCAAGGTGATTTGATTGCATCCAGGATTCTGTTTTGGAAAAGGCAAGTTGGGTTTTTAGGAGTAGTTCAGAGGGGGAAGAGGCAGAGCAGATGATGGTGGAGTCATCTGCATACTGGATAACAGAGACTTCGGGAATGGAGAGGTGGAAGTTATTGATAAATGTTAAATAAATTTGTTAGAATCGGACTGTAAAAATCATTGAGTTATTCAAAAACAATGTCAATCAATAACAAACAATAATGCAGGAGAACTCAAGTATTTTAAAGCTCTAATGTACATTAGGAGGCAAAAAACCATACACAAAGTTTGTATAGAATTTTGACTGCTTTATTGACCAAAACACATTGGTTATATACATTTCATTATCAGTTTTGCCCACCTCACTGGTGTGGTCAGTGACAGGGTCTTTACATCACAGTAATTCATAAAAAGTGCTGAATTTGTGTTTTTCAAAAAGTCCTTTTCCCATGAGAATGTTGCAGCCTTGCAAGCAGCTGGTCAGTCACGATGACCTCCTGAGGATGTAGCCAATTCAAGGTTCTCTGATTAGTTCAAATACAATAGATGTATGTCTTCCTTAATGCCTCCCTTTGTCTTTCTTGTTCCCAGCTGCACACTATCAGAGATAGTGCGCACAACTACTCTCCTGGTGGAGGCAGGAAAGAGGACACACATGCGAACAGATTTATTATTTTCTAACTTTGCAAAATAATCTTTACTTGAAAGACATGAGCCAGACTGCATCTGCAAGCTGCCAAGGTCAAATTTCTGATTACACTGCAGCTTGTGCTTCAAGCAATAATATGCAGGTTTATTTCTACTATTATTCTAGTAAGACAGAATTAAATGCATTACATAACCTTTATTCTTTATTATGGATTTAAGTACATTTATTCCTAACTAAAGCACACATTTCTCTATATATTTGATCACACAACTTATATATGTTTGAATGTTTAAATACACATCTTCCTAAGCAGCACACATTGTAAATATATTTTTCTAGGCAGCATGTATGTAAATATATTTTCTAAGCAGCATGTATAGATTTTTCTAACATTCTCCCTCCTGTTAATGCATTTTATTCTGTTTAAAACATAAACAATATTATTTCATTCCTCAGCCTTTCCTTTCAAGGGCTTTCAGCTAAGTAAGTCATTGGTTTTATATTTCCAGAAAAAGCATCATTTGAAATTAATCTTTTAATTTCAACACTTTGGTAAAGAGTTTCAGTAGCAGATATATCAACAAATTTTTGATTAATCTTTTCATGCAGGGAATTTCACAGTAAACACATGCTCCTATTAGGAGTATACCCACACAAATAGCAATTAAATGTTTAATAGGATGGAACCCCACCCCCCCAAACAGATTCTGGAAAAAGTCCGTCAGTGGGTTTGGGCCTGGTTTAGTCATTGCTGATACTTGCCGAATTACCTCTAGGTGGTCATTGATTTCATGTTGGTTGTCTGGAATGTACGCACAGCATTCTTCTTAGGTGTACCACCTCTTGCCGCTAGGGGGAAGTAAAGAGCCGTTCGGTTGTGTAGCACAACAGTGTTTATTGCATTCAGTTCATTAGTCACCAATTCTAGGGTGGAAAAAGTTGCATTGCTCATGACTTTTTGACAGCTTCCTCAGCTCCCAGATCGATTTGACTGCTCCATAGGCTGGTGGCATTCCTGCCCTGGATATAACACTGTTGCCCAAGTTCATATGAGTCAATTTACTTTTGTCTTTCACTGAATTATGGCCTTTTCAACCAGCTTGATTTTACCAACTGGATTCACAGGTTTTTTTTCTCACTGGACCTTCAGATTCTCGAGCTGTTTTCCTTACGTTTCGTATTTTACCCAAAGGTAATTCTGCAGTATGTCTTATTGCTGAAACCAGATAACCCAAAAAACAACTGCCGGACCAATTCTCAGGTAACCATTTATATGCCTTTTTCCCACAAATAAAATCATTACTTTGGTACTGATCACGTGTTATCCCTGCATGAAACATTTTCCTATTCCTAATAGACAATTGCTTAGTTAAGACTAGATTGTCACATACTACATTTAATGTAGTTTTCATTGAACTCAGATATGAATCATGGTTAGTATTACAAACAGTACCCCCACTTTTGACTTTAATGTAACATTTATAAGACATTGTTATATTACCATTACTCCAGCCCACCTGGAGGGTATTACTCTTGTAGAGACATACAATTCCTTTTTGTGTGAACAGGTAAAATAAAGCAATTTTGTCCTGTGATCTCACAGTTTCTGTATAAAAAACTTTCCAAAGTCTTATTTTATCCCCAGAGGGACAGAGGACGTTAAAGTCTATTATATTTTGTTGGTATAGCTGTACAAACTCAGCAATTTGAAATGTGCATAGTTTCTGTATACACTTGCTTCATGGCCAGGTACGTGTTAAAATTTGGATGCCAGTCTATAAACAGTTCATCACGTCTTCTCACTTTCACTTGTGTGGTTGAGTGCAGGGAAAAACCACAATAAGAGAAAAATTGTCACACTTATAGTTAACAAATACATAGTTAAAATAATTATGCAATAGTTCTTGGGTTGCTCTGCTTTTTTGTCTTCTTTACTCTTGGCCATTTTGCCCTTGTGTATCAGTCACAAAGTTTTTATTCAGCTGAAAGTTCTTTTGTCTGAAAAAGAGTTAAACTGCAAAACAGATTTATTCATAACAGTTTCTTTATTTAATTAGCTAGTGAACTGCACCCACCTATTTGAAGTTACTTAGGATATTCCTTTTATCTTTTAAAGACAAATTACTTTGAACTGTTTCATTGCATGCTGGGAACGCATAATTTTTGAGTCTTAAATTTCTTACTTGTTTAACCCATTATATCCATCCTTGAATGTTCCAGTGTCCTAGGATCCAAATTAAGTGGATTGAAATGTGTCATTGCATTTAATTTCTATCAAATGGTTTTTTATACTTGCATGTTGTTGCTTATTCCGGTGAAAAGCTTCCATTTAAACACTATATTATAAGTATTGCTTAATTTATTATTTGCATCTTAAATAGTTGTGTATGGTGTGTGGTCTCATTGCCTTTAATTGAACATATTAAAAAGGTGTTAGAACATGTTCTTTATTTTGCATGTAGGAATATAACTAAATGGTTGCTGGGGTAAATTTTTAATTTTCCTTTCATCAGTTGGACAATTTTGGGCTCAGAAACCTTTCATTTTATATTCATACCTAGATTGTGTTACTAGGTGTCATTGGAAACCTTTTTAGTTGCACCTTTTCCAATTGTTAAATTTGTTGGAACTTTCCATTGTTAACCTGTCAGTTACATATTAATGAAGGTTTTTGGAAAGTTATTTCTTTGAGGGGGTGTCACCTGGGAGATGCTTCATTTTAGTGCTTGGCAAGCTAGGATCATGTAGGCTTTGTAAACTAATCCTGCTGTCGGAAGTTTAGAAGGTCTAATTGATGATATAGGCAATTATGGTATTCTTTCTTGCTTACTTTAAAAATTGGCAGGGTTGCTAAAATCCCTCTTCTTTATGAATTTGTTGCTTAATAGGGCAATCTTTTGACATAATGGCTAATTCAACTAATAACTGTGAACAGCCTAATAACTTTTGATTGAAGTCTGCATTTCTATCAGTTTTCTTGCCCTTGTTGGTGATGAACTTCCTATTATGTCCCTGTTTGCATTTATAATGCTGAAGGGTATTTTACGGAAACTTTTCCGGTTATAACCAGTATGTTGCCTGGAAAAGCACTGTCTCAACCATGGATACTGCAGTATGGACTTGTTCATGGGACAGCTGGCAATACAATAGTATGTAGATTCATGGCATGTTGGCATATGGGTGTTCTGGGCAGGTAGATCTATAGGGTATCAGATTAAATTATCCGATAGTAAGATCTATAGGGTATCAGATTAGATTATCCAATAGTAAACAGTCTATGAGCTCTGTGACTATGAATTAGTTATGATAATTTGGTGAGTATGGAAATATACTATGGTACAATACTGGTGAATTTTGTTATCTGAAGGCAGATTTGTGTGTGTGTGTGTGTGTGTGTGTGTGTGTGTGTGTGTGTGTGTGTGTGTGTATGTATGTATGTGTGTGTGTTTGTGCGTATTATGTGTATACAAATATATATAAATAAGCTATACATATATATAATATATATATATATATATATATATATATATATGTATTATATATATATATATATATATATATCTTTATATATTATATTTAAAGAGAGAGAGATAGAGATATATAGATAGCAAGATGTAGATATACCTATATACCTACAGTTATAAGAAATCTATACATTTACATAGATAACAGAAATAGACATGGAAAGATATGTTAAAATAGACAATTACCGAAATCAAACAATTGATTTATCTGCTACTGTGTATATGGAAAAAGAAAAATGCCTACATGCACAATGTGTACTAGAGACTGCCCAGTTCATATGTAAGGTTACAGTTATTTCTAACAGTAAATATGTACATTTAATGTTTTATTTTTGTTTATAAAGCCTCAATGTGCAGCTGCAGTATTTGCCAGTGGGTAAGGGACATGCATACCTGTCTCCTTCCCCTGGACTTGCATTACCTGCATTACTTGCCATCATATCTGTTGCCATGTCCTTGTACAGATTGATAGATTCCATACTAATAAACATGGTTTATAATCATTCAGTTGCTTGGGGAAATGTTTCATTTTGTTAGTTGAACATACCTGAACATGTTAGTTAAGGGCTCCTTTGGAAACATTTTATTTTGGTGTTTCTGCAAACTGGAACATATAATTTAGGGATACTTGGAGAAAATGTTTCATATTTCTCCACTTCCACATGACCCACTCACATCATGATCTTTTTTCCCTTTGATGTTACATGCATAAGAGATCCTGAAGCACTACTAGGACACAGCGGGAGGTCATGGCTACCTGTGTCAGACCTGCCAACCCATTAGTCTTTGACAGACCTGTTCTTGCTTTGTTTCAGAAATCAAACAAATTAATTTACATAGCAGCGTGAATGTCTGCAGTTCATAGGTTCATAGGTGTGTCCTAAGGTAATGGCCCTGGAACCTTTACAAGCCTAGCCCAGAAAAATTGGCCTGGCACCGTGCCACCCAATCTTAGTTCACAGTGCCCCTATTCAGTAGGCAACTGGAGTGATCCCTAGGGTGAACTTTTTGTTACTCATCCACTTGAGATTTTTCTTGAAGAGGGTCAGCGAGGTGCTCTGCTTGACATGAATGGGAAGCTTATTCCAGAGTATGGGTAGTCTTTGAGAGATGAACCTGTCCCTCCAGCAGGAGAAAGGTATGCAACTTTTTTTGGGGCAGAATTATTGCACCTGCATTAGGCATTCTCATTGTGAGAGGGTGGAATAACACCATTGAGGCTGAAGCCTGTACTGCCATTGCTGCTGCAACTACTGCTTGTACACAGTGAGGCAAAGATTGCACCACTGGGTCTAACTGTATGAATAGTAAGCTATGGGGCATTGCTTATCCCCATGTTGTTGCTTTAATACTGATGTCATGTACCATTGCTTACAATCTATGGTCTAAAAAACGTTTGTGATAACTTGGAAGTCTTAAAACTAATAAAGGGCTATTAACTGCTTCAACCTGCAGAAAGCCATTTCTGCTTTTTTTCATTGTAAAATAATTTGGTACCCAGTTCAACAAAAATTAGTTGTACCTAGGAAAGACATTATTTCTTTTTAGTTGTTGGTTTGGGTGCTTGCAAAATTGCTTTTTTTTTCCTTTTCTTTCCCACTATTAGTATTTTCCCTTTTTACTGAATATCACATTTTCCCCAGGTATCTAACCTGTGTTTTTCCCAAAGTTTGTAACTTACTCTTGTTTACTTTGTGTCCTTGTATTACTAAAAATTTTAACAATGCTACTGTATTCACCCTGCACTGCTGCTGGGTGCTGCAAACAAGATGTCATTTACATAAAGTAAAATTTGACTACCTTCTGGTGGGGTAGACCCTGCCAGGTTGCTAGCCATTTTTGTGCAAATATTATTGGGCTCTCACAATATCCCTGTGGTAGTCGTGTTTTGTATACCTTTTACCCTGAAATGTAAATGCAAACCAATATTGACTATCAGGATGTATAGGTATTGAAAAGAAAGCATTGCTTATATCTACCACAGTAAAATACTTTTGTTGTGGCTTTAAATCATTTAACAAGGTATGTGGGTCTGGCACCGTGGGTGCTCTAGGTATTACTGCATTATTACAGCTTATAAATCTTGTACCATCTGCCATTCCCGTTTGCTTTTTAACAGGAAATAGGGTGTATCACATGGTGAATCAGGAGATTCTACCAGTACTCCTTTTTGAGTAATGCTGCTTATTATAGGCTTAATTTTTACTTTTGCATTCTTTCCCAAAATGTATTGTTTTTCTGTGGTCTAAAAGCTGACTTTGGGGTAATTGTAACTGGTCCTGCTGCTTGAATAAGCCCTACATTTAACTTGCCTGTTGACCACAGAGTTGTTGGAATTTTACACAAGGCCTTTTCTTTTTCTTTTAATAAAAATGCTAATCAGCTGTCCTTACTAGATTGCAAGTGTACAGCTGTATGTGTCTGTGTCAACCAATTCAGTTTTGTTTTTATATCCCTTGTCCTGACATTTTTAAATCAGTCTGTTTTCCCATTTTGTTACCTTTTTTTCTAAGTCTGCCCATTTAAAACTTTTGTTTTTTGTCAAGCTGACATGTGGCAGTCTATTGGACTTATACAATCTCATGAACTCCTGAGGTAATGAACAGCTTACTACACTGTTTCCCTCAGTATCCCAGCATAAAGTTTGTAATATTAATTTGTCAGCAGGATTTTTACTTATATTTTTTATTAGGTCCTGGTGTGCTACAGTAGTATGGAGTACAATGTAACAAGTGCTGCTGATCAGTGTCAAGGGAGGGTACCTTACTGATGGCTACGTTTATCAGTTCTTTGGTTACTGCCCCTGGACCAATCATAACTAGGTCCTGGCTGTACCAATAATAGGCTTCACCCTCTGATCACACCACAAGAGCATTCATTTGTCTTTGTGCTTCCATACCCTGCATGGTAGGAACTACTGCTATGCCAAATATCTGCACAAGGTCTTTTCCCAGTAAGTTTACTGGATATTTTTGCAGAAACTACAATTTTACTTTTCTGAGTCATACCTGAAACAGGGTCAGTTATTGCTATATTATGGGAAAGTGGTTCCCTGTATAGCTGTCCATTTGCTGCTTTTACTAATATATAATCAGGTGATTTAGAATGTTTTGGTAACTTGGAGGGTGTATCAAAGTCCGTGCGCTCCTGAGTCACACAGGAATTTGACCTTTCTTCCTCCACCAGAAGTGTTACTTCTGGTTTTGTATTTGCTAGGTAGAGCTCCAGGCTCAACAATGCTAAATCTAAAATTTTATTTTCATTTTATTCTTTACATCTGTTTGTACTTCCTCTATTCCCTCTACTACATTCACATTTTCTTTTTGTTTATTAACCTTTCCTGATGATTTTTGGTTATTATCACTTATATAGTCAGTCCACACCCTTTCTTCGTTTGCTTTCTTATTTTTTATGTTACTATTTTTACTGACTGTAAGTTTTTGGGGGCATGGGGGAGTGGGATTTCTTTAGGTGTAGTATTTCAAGTAAGGCTGGGTCGGGCATAGCTTTGTAAGTCAAGCAGAGATCACTTCTAAGTAGACGATAAGAGACTGAGAACAGCTGAGGTTTCAGAAACCTTAATAAGGGCCTTAAAGTAGCTGATAAGGAGTGAGTGGTGGCAGAAATAACTACTTTATAGTCTGGGCAGAAGGGGGCATAGCTAGTAAACCTGTGTCAGCCTTCCCCAGATCTGTGTGTGTGTGTGTGTGTGTGTGTGTGTGTGTGTGTGTGTGTGTGTGTGTGTGTGTGTGTGTGTGTGTGTGTGTGTGTGTGTGTGTGTCTGTGTAAATCAAACCTCAAAGAGTGTGTGTCAGCTACTTGGGCAGGGACATGAAACACTGGTTGGACAGAGAGGGTGCTGGAGGTCTTGGCTTGGCCACTCAGCTGAGATCTCAACTCTGCAGCTGTGCCAATGGGGAGTCTTACTGGGGATCTGAAGAATGAGAAAGAAACCAGCCCCAGACTGACTGACTGTGGTCCCTGTGTGCTCTTAAGGGAAATTGTACTTGATGGAGAGAGCTGCATCTGGAAATCCTGTGAGTGTACTTGTAATCCTCCCAGTGTATGTCCCCTACTCTTGCCAGTGTTGAAGATTGAGGCTCCTTGATTACTGTACAGTGGTGGGTCATTACATATTAATTGCTGACAGTGGTAGGATCACCATATCACATATTGGGATTCAGTGGGGTGGACATTGAACTCCTGTAGCCTGTAAACAGTGGTCACTAAAGAAGGTGTTTGCAGTCTCAAGCAGCCACGTGGTAGACATTCAGACTTTCATATCACAATAATTGTATTTGTTGTTAGCTTAGCTGGTCACGAAGTACAGGCAAGGATGTCAGCAGAGCCAGTTGACTGAGATGTGCCAAGCCAAAGTACTGATGCAGGCCAACCTGACTAAAGCAGAAATTATTGCAGCCTTAGTCACAGCTGCATCACAAGCCAGCAACCAAGAGGGCAACCAAAATGGCCTTTGGGATGTACAACCTCAGAGGACTTAAAAATTCATTTAGAGTTGAAAAGGCTTGAATTGGAAGCCAAATGTTTGGAAATGGAATCAGCAGAGAGATTGCGACATTTGGAGGTTGAAGAAAAGGAGAAACAGATGGCAATAGAATCAGCAGACAGGAAGAGACATCTGGAGCCTCAAGAAAATGAGAGGAAGAGGCAACTGCATCTGGAGCATTTCTCCCCGGGCCTCCGCTGAAAACAGGCTCTGTGGAACCTAGCCGGACATTCCCGGTCAACAAATGATAAATTAAAAATTAAAATTAAAATTAAATTAAATTAAATTAAACATAAAAAGGAGATTCTGACTGTTCACTAGGGGTCATGGAGGTAATGGGGAAGGGAGTAACCGAACCCCAGGAGCAATAAAGGTTACTAAATTTCTTCCAAAATTTAAATTGGGTGATAATGTTGATAGTTTTATTCATACATTTGAGAGGGTTTGTAAATAGTATAATGTTGACCAAGGTCACTAGGTACTGTTCCTGACCTCCTTACTCCATGGTAAAGCTGTAATTTAAGCAATCAGTATCAGACAACTTAGAAATGACAGTTATACTGCAGTTAAAAATTGTCTATTGGAGTGCTTTAAGTTATTTATTTATTTACATTTGTTGACTGGGAGAGTCCACCAGGTCATGGCGACCTGCTTTCATTGGAGGCTCTGTGACAAAAAGCTCTACAAGAATTTACAATAATGATAATAGTAGTAAATAAGAGACTTTACATAATAGAGAACATTAAGAATGTAACAGAAATAAAAAAAACATAGTGTGCCATAGGCTTTCTTGTGTAACATTCCTTGCAAAGGAAAAATGAAGAATGATAAGAAATGTTACTTTTCTGAGAGAATAGTATACTGGAGAGTAAGAACTACTATTAGATAATTTCACCATTTTCAGTAAGATATAGAGATATACATTTACCTTTGAGAGATGGTAGAGGATCTATGAGCTGGAAGGGTGGTTGGTAGGAGCATGAGAGGGGTATTCCCATTTGGAGGACACTTGTGAGACCAGGTGGATCTTGGAAGTTGTTGTAGTTAGACATGTTGCATAGTGGAGAGTGGAGAGAGTTCCTTAGTTTAGCTATGGTGCAGGCTAGCAGTAGTATGGGGGATGAGAGGGTTTGTATACTTGTAGGAGATTTTGGTTCTCGCATCTTACAGAGCAGGAGGGTGCGTAGGGTATTAGGGATGTGGAGAGGAATGGGCAGTCAGCTGGTTTGAAGATCAGCTTGTGTGCAGTGGTAAGTTACAGATGTCTGAGGTAGTTGGGCAGCTTGCATGTGCGGGTGTGTAGGGAGTGACAAGGATGAGATGAATTTCTGGTGTTGGTGGCAAATTTGCAAATTTTATGGTAGCAGGATTCGAATTTGGAATGTAGCCCTAGTTGGAGGTTGGTGAATAAGGGAGTGCCGTACATGAGAGAGGGTAGGAGGAAGGTAGATGCAGGTGTTTGCCGAGAGGAAGGGTTGAGATAATGGTTGTGTCTGTAGAGGAGATCAGTTGTTTGATGGGTTTTCTTAATAGTTGAGTGTATGTGTGTCAGACTTTAGGTTTTCATCAATGATGAAAACTAGCAGTTTGGTAGTGGGAACTATTTCAAGAGGGGTGTTATTTTGGCTTATAATGGAAAAAAGGTTTCTGTCCAGAGTAGAGTTTCTAGTGTGTGTGAAAATCATTAGTTTTCTTTTGCTGGTGTTAAGGGCAAGGTGATTTGATTGCATCCAGGATTCTGTTTTGGAAAAGGCAAGTTGGGTTTTTAGGAGTAGTTCAGAGGGGGAAGAGGCCGAGCAGATGATGGTGGAGTCATCTGCATACTGGATAACAGAGGCTTCAGGAATGGAGAGGTGGAAGTTATTGATAAATATATTAAAGAGTAGAGGGCCAAGTACTGAGCCTTGAGGAACACCGGTGGGTGTAGGTAGGAAAGATGAGGTAGATTCTTTCCATTGGACTACTTGTTGGTGGTTGGATAGGTAGCTGGAGAACCAGGTTAAGGTGGAGGGAGAAAGGTGTAAGAAGGAAAGGTGGGAGAGGAGTAAAGAGTGGGAGATGGTGTTGAATGCTTTAGATAGAGCTAAAAACAGTGATGATACATATTTGCCCTTGTCGCGTGCTAGGTTGATGGTCTCAAAAAAGGAAAGGGCAGCCATGGTACTATGGCCAGGGCGAAAATTTTATTGGGTATGGGAGAGGAGGTTGTTCTGAGTTAGGTAATGTATGATTTGTAAATGGATAGTTTTTTCTAGTATTTTTGACAGAGGGGAAAGTATAGCTATGCATCTAAAATTGGTTATGTCTGTGTTTTTACCACATTTGTTTAGAGGGATGATGTATGCGTGGCACCAGATGGCTGGGACGTATGACTCTTGTATTGATCTATTCATAAGAATAGATATGGGGTATGCTATGGCTTCAGTGGAGTGTTTTAGGTAGGTGGGTGGTACATTGTCTGGTGTGTTGTGACAAGGTTTTAGCTTGAGAAGAAGCCTTTTTATTGTGTTTGTGGGGATGGGTTTTAGGCAGAAAAGTGAGGTAGGAAGAGGTTGGTTGGTGGGGTGAGGAGGGCTGGGGGTTCAGGGAAAGAGGAGGATAGTTTTGCTATGCAATCTATAAAGAATGAGTTGAATTTAGTGGCAGTTTCGAGGCTGGTAAGGGTGGGATCTGGGCAAGGATTGTTATTATTACCAGGGTGAAGAATGGATGAAATGGAGTTCCAAAATCTTTTTGGATTGGATGAGTGCATGCTTTGGAGTTTGTTGTAGTAGGTTTTGTGATTTTTAGTTATTAGCTTTTTGGCTAGGTTTCACAGTTGTTTAAATTCTAGGAAGGAGGTGGTGGTGTTTTGTTTTTGGTATTATTTCCATTTTTGGTCACATAGACGCATGATGTGTTTAGCTTCATAGATTAGCCAGGGGCAGGGATTGGTTCTGATTCATTTGGATCTGAGGGGTGCTAGTTGATTTAAAATAGTAAAGAATGTTTTATTGAAATAGGATACTGCACAGTCTAGTGGGAGGGTTTTTAGGTGTGACCAGTCAGTGTGTTTCAGGCATTCTGAGAATATTTCAGGGTTGAAGAAAGCTAGGTTGTGTATTTGACTATATTGGCGATGATTTTGCAGGAGGGAGGATATACGGTCCATGAAAACAGGTATATGGTCACTAAGAGGATCAGGTAGTATATCTGTATTTGAGGCCAAGTGGGGGTGGGTAGTTAGTATCCAGTCTATGATGGTACCAGAAGTTCCATCTCTGTTAAGCCTAGTTGGAAGGTTGATAAGTTGGGTGAAGTTGTATAGATTAATTGAAATGGATGGGGTGTCAGTGTTTAGAGAGGCCCAGTTAATGTTCATATCACCAAGGATATAGGTTTCTATTTTGATATTGGAGATAAACCAAGATAAGATGTCTTCTAGAGTTTTGATGTTTTCACCTGGGGGATATAGATGGAATGGGTCTACTTTAGTTTAGCGAATGATCAGATGATTGAACGCTGTTAGTTCAAACACTAAATGTCGAATTGGCAAAATAGCAAACGGCCGGAACAGTGAATTTTTTCCCAGGGAAAGAAATTGCTGGGACGGCTGTCTGGGTTGTTCCATTTCCTTCACTGTAGTGCAATCTCAGAGTTAGTATATTTAAGTAGGGGGCTCTGGGGGCAAAGCCCCCAGCTTCATTTAGTGTTTAGTGTTTTTATTTATTTATTTATTTTTTGGGAACAGTGATTTTTTCCCTGGGAAAAAAAATCGCTGTTCTGGTTGTTCACTGTTTTGAGTTTTCGCTCTTTAGGGGTCGATATAACAACATTCGATCATTTGATCATTCGTTGTTATAATATAGACCCAATGGAGCAGATGCATATAGATTTGAATTTAAGTTTTAAGAGCCTATTATCATTTCGGCATTGGTATGTGGGGTTAGTGTATGGGTGGAGGGGTAGATGATAGCCACTCCACCTCCTTTTTTCTGCATTCTGTCATTATGAAGGATCTGGTAGCCTGGTGGGAGTATTTCACTGTCTGAGATGGAGAGTTTAACCATGTCTCACAGATGGTGGTTATGTCGGGTTTGTTGTGAGCGAGCCAAGCACGGAGGTTGGGGATTTTGTTTTTGATACTTTGTGCATTGATTGTGGTGAGTCAGATGGTTTTGATTTTTGGGAGTTTGTTGGTAAGGTTACTGAGAGTTTTGGTGGGGTTGGGACCAGGGTTAGGGTGGATGTCACCTGAGAGTGAGAGGAAGATAAATAGGAAAATTTGATTGAGGTGATGAATGGGAGAGAGGGTGAAAAGGTAGAGAAAGGGGAGTGTTTTTTTGGAGTTAATAATTCCAGTAGGGTAAGGAAGAGGTAACACCTGAAGCTTATAGGAAAAAGTTTAATGAGCATAGGCACAAAGACGATGAAAGTGTGTGTGAATATATTGCTGAACTAAACATTTATTTTTATACGTAGGTGAGTGGGTGTCAGGTCACCACTTTTGAATGGCTGGCAGACTTTTTGGTGAGGGAGGAAGCCCTTAACACTTTGCCTGATGACATAATGATCTGGTTAGCAGATAGGGAATGCCATATCACAGATGAGTTGGGGAAAAAGGGAGACCTATACCTAGTAGCAGGGCATCACTGCACAAAAAATGTATAACCAGCACTGCACATGGGTCTAAGGGAACCCATGGTGGTCAGCCTAAACTGTCCCAACAGAATCTGCCAGTATCAGGGGAAGCCACTAGTTCAGGTACATGGCCAGGATCAAGGGTTAAATGTTTTAAATGTAACCAGTGGGGCTATGTAGCATATAGATATCCATGGAGGCAAGGCAGGGAACAAAAGGTAGGGAAGCCAGTAAGTGGGAATGACAGAATGCCAGCGGTAAGTTGTCTGGAGACAACAAGGGTACCAAACTACCACAAGAGGTTATATCTTATCTTAATAGATGGAAAACAGGCCACTGCTAAGAGACACACAGCCTCAGACCTAATCATTGTGAAGCCTGCAAGGGTTAAAGAGGAGCACTACTTGTTTGGGCAGTCTACTCCAGTCAGAGCTTTAGGAGGGACCCCATTTCAAATACTTTTGGCCAGGGTTCACCTTGACTGGGAGAGTGGAAAAGGAAGCAAGAAAACTAGGTGGGTCTCTCCTCCATTGAGGCAGAAAAGGTGGCAAATGCTTTGTTAGAGATTTTCAGCTTGGTAGGTTTCCCAAAAGAAGTACTGACTGACAGAGGTACCAATTTCATGTCAGACCTGTGGGCTTGTCTGTGGAAGCACTGTGGGGTGAATCACCTAAAGACCACCACCTACCACCCCAGACTAATTGTCTGGTGGAGAGGTTAAACTCTGTACTAAAGACCATACTATGGGTATTTGCAGACCAGTTTAACAGGGAGTGGGACAAATATTTGCCCCATTTTTTTGTCTGCTTACAGAGAGGTGCCCCAGGAATCCACAGGTTTCTTACCTTTGAGTTGTTATATGGGCATAGGGTGAGGGAACCTCTAGATTTGATTCACAGTGAGTGAAAGGGTGAGTGTGAATCCCACAAGGAGTCTGTTGTGGCATATGTCCTAAACCTCAGGACAAGGCTCAGAGAACTCATGGGCTTAGCCTAGGAGAACCTAGCAGAAGCCCAACAGCAGAAAAAGGTCTGGTATAACAGGAATGTTTGAGCTGGAGAGTGTGCTGGGGGGCAGCAGGTTATGGTTCTCATTCCTGTCAGACACAATAAGCTACAGGCAGCTTGGGAGGGACCCTTCAAAGTGGTAAGGAAGGTCACTGATTTTAACTACATGGTACAGTTTACACCCCTCCCTCCTGCCTAGTAGTTCTACCATGTTAAGAATTGAAATCTTACCATGACAGGGAGGCCCTGGTGCTAAGCATTTGTAATGGATGGCAGGAGGAGTCTGAGGGCTATCTGGTGACTGATTTCCTCAATGAAGCTTGGACTGACACCTCAGTGGAGTGGGTAGTAATGTCCCAGCAGCTGTTCCTTGCCCAGGTTTGAGAAATCGGAGCAGTGTTACTGGAGTTTGGGGGCATGTTCACTGGGAAACCAGGGTGTACCCACTTGGTGCAGCACCACATAGATACAGGACCCCAAAAGCCTATCAAGCTTATAGGCTGCCTGAGAGAGTCAAACAGACTCTGAGGGAGGAAATAAAGGAAATGTTTGAACTGGGGGTAATCCAGGAGTCCAGCAGTCCCTGGGGCTCCCCAGTGGTGCTGGTACCAAAGAAGGATGGCAGCACCAGGTTCTGTGTGGACTACAAGAAACTAAATAGTCACACAGAGTCAAATGTTTACCCCATGCCTAGTTCAAGATGAAGCCCAAGAGCAGCTGGGTGGGGCTAAGTATCTTACCACTAGTGATCTTTCCAAGGGCTAGTGACAGGTGCCCTTGACTCAAAGTGCTAGACAGAGGTCAGCCTTTGTGACTCCTTTCAGTCTGTATGAGTTCACAAAGATGCCTTTTGGGATGAAAAATGCCTCAGCGTCTTTCCAGAGGCTGGTAGATTGTATCCTAGCAGGAGATTTTGCCCTTGCTTACCTGGATGATATTGCCATCTACAACCATTCCTGGAAAGAGCACTTTCAGCATGTCATAGAGTTGCTGAGTAGACTATAGAGGGCAGGATTGATCATTAAGCCCAGTAAGTGTCAGGTGGGTATGGCAGAGGTCTCCTACCTGGGACATAGAGTGGGGAGTGGTAAGATCAGACCAGAACCTGCCAAAGTGGAATGCATTCAGGCATGGCCTGCCCCTATTACCAAAAAGCAGGTGATGGCATTCTTAGGGACAGCAGGGTACTACAGAAAGTTTGCTCCAATTATAGTACCATAGCTCTTCCCCTCACAGACCTGACAAGGAAAAATGGGCTGATAAGGTAGTGTGGACCGCAGAATGTGAGTAGGCATTCCAGAAGCTTAAAGGAGATTTCAGAGGATCCCCTGTGTCAGCCAGTCTAAATCACAGCAAAGAATTTGTTGTGCAGGTGGATGCTTCAAACCATGGGGTGGGGGCTGTACTCAGCCAGGTTTCCTCAGAGGGAGAAGAGCAACCACTGGTATATCTCAGCTGTAGGCTCCAACCCGGGGAGGAATGCTATGCGGCTGTAGAAAAGGAATGTCTAGCCATAGTGTGGGCACTGTAGAAACTTCAGCCTTATCTGTATGCAAGGAAATTCACTGTAGTTACAGACCACAATCCCTTAACATGGCTACATTGAGCCAGCCAGCAAAATGCCAAGTTACTAAAGTGGAGCCTAGGGTTGCAGGCATATGATATGACAGTGCAGCACTGCAGTTGCATCTGGAATACTGTGTGTGTACCTGTCATCTTCCCAGTGTACATCCCCCACTGTTGCATATGGTGAGGATTGAGGCTCCATGATTACTGGTCCAGTGGTGGGTCATCACACTTGTCATATGCTTTCTCCAAGTCTAGGAATGCCCCGTTGGAATCTTTCCTCATTTCTGGATTCTTCTCGAGTATCTGTCTCACTGTAGATATCAGGTCAGTTGTGCTGCACCCTGATCTGAATCCAAACTGCTCATCTCCTATCTTACATTCTACTACTCTGCATATCCATTTATCAATCCCCCTCTCCAGAACTTTCATGCAATGTGACAGGAGTTTGATATCTCTGTATTGCCCACAGTTGTGGATGTCCCCTTTGTTCTTGTACACTGGCACATATATGCTTATTCTCCAGTCATCTGGGATACACCTTTCCTGAGGGTATACATAGCAGTGTGGAGAGAGACATTTTTCCCCTATTTCACCCAGCATCTTTGTCATATCTGCTGTGACCTCATCTGAGCATGCTGCTTTCCCTGACTTCATTTTCCTTAGTGCTATTCTTACTTCTTTTAGGGTGGACTACACTTCTCCTCTAATTACAGGCTGTGTCTGGGACAGTGCAGCTTCTGTGGGGTTTTCTTCATTCAGAAGCTGATGGAAATGCTCCTTCCATCTGCCTATGATGTCCTGTGGACTGGTGAGCAGGTTTTTGCTGGCATCCCTTATGAAGGGTGTCTGACTATCTTCTTTATCTTTCTGTCTTTGCTTTGCAACCTGATATAGTTTCTTTTTTTTTCTCATTTATCCCAATTTAACCCTAAGTAGATGTCGAACTGTTGATGCATATACATATACTCTGCTAAGAACTGCCTGGTGCTTGGAACCATCATAGTGGAGAACACTTAGGTGTTTGGTGTAGTTACTTCTTAACACTCACTCAACTTGTTGGAAGATTCTAGTAGGTGGGTATCCTCCATTCTTTTGTTGACCTCATGATCACTAATGTCTCTGTCACTGTTTTTTTGTTTCACCAGGAACCATGCGGACAGGTGTTGCCAGAATGACCTGCACTGTCCTTCCTGAGATGGAAGAAGGGTTAATTCTCATAATTCCTCTCTCACTCCCATGTGGCTCCCCCGGTGACCAGGCCCCTGACTGAAGCCATTCACATAGGACATTGTCTTGGGCTTTATCCCTCTTCACCCTGGAGTTGGCCTATAGCTTGAAAAAGTCAATGCAGATATGCATCAGACTTCTCATAAGTTATTCTAAGCTAAACTCCATTAACACTCTGAATAATGTAAAAGAAATGCAAGGATTCAGAGCAACGTGTAACAATGCCTTCACTTTAAGGTCAAATATCACAGAAGGAACTGCCTCTGGAAATGTTCATTTAAACTCTTTATTTGCAATGTTCATTTATACTCTTGGATAAAACTATGTCATGGATGGCATTAATTAAACTTCACAGCTCTTGATATGAAAGCATAAATCCATCAAGCAGGTTGTCTCTTCTGTTTACAGGGTGCAATGTTATCCATGTATAATTGCAGTAAACATCTGACAAGTTCTGGTTATCTATTTAATTTGTCATTTATTATTTATATTTGTTACTCAGGCATATCCATCTTAGAGCAGACCATGCACTGTAAGACCTAGGTATTAAACATCCAAATAAAATTCAGATGAGTTGCAGAGGATAGTACATTTGTGCAGAAGTTAGTATTACAGTCTCACAATGCTTATTTCTCCACTTCAGATGCCATATAGGGTGACTTCTTTGTGGAGTCTGAATGTTATCCCACTGTCTTTGTTTGTTTGTTTTTTTTTTTTTTTTTACTTGTTGCATCAGTTTTTCCCTTTTAGGCCTCTAATACTTGCTTATAGGTGTGCATGTCTTATGCCAGTGTGTGTGTGTGTGTGTGTGTGTGTGTGTGTGTGTGTGTGTGTGTGTGTGTGTGTGTATTTGTGAATGTATATACATTCTGTGAGTGTCATGGACTAGTATCCTGTCCACTCCAGGATAAGTTTCTCTGCTTTATACCTGTTCGGTTCAAGGACTGGCTCTGGCTTTTCTCATGACAAGGATAATGTGGATACTGGAAACATGTAAATGCTTGTATTTGTAGTAGAATTCGTAGCAAAATCATAAGGCTGTTGCTTTGATGTACAGATCATGGATTAATATATTTAACAAAAGCAAGCTGTTAGTGCTGAACTATTAAAAGTCTATCTTTAGCAAGTACAAGTAAAATATATCAAAGTATTTTAGCCTTTCCTCATCTACAGTGTATTCTCTGTGCATCTAAAGACAAGTTCTAAGGCAGCTACAGGCCCCACTAGCAGCATATTCAGAAAAAAATATTGCTTTGCCACGAGTAGCTGTAGCTAAACATTGGACTTTATGGAAGTTTGTGATTCTGAAACCTGAGTTTGCTGAATAAAAGGAGCTTGTAGCATAGCAAACATTACTTATGATTCGTAAATCCTTGTGGTGATATGAGTGATTCACAATTAATATTGTATAATCTGAACCAAAAGCCAGGCTACCCTATCACTCAGAATAGTAAAGCAAGAAACACTGCTTTCCAGATTAGTGCATGTAGAAACACTATGAAGGAATGCATTTAATTAATGTAGCTTCTGATTTCACCTAAAAGAAAAATCAGCAACAACTTGTAATAAAATAAATATACTAGTTCCACATTTACAGAGCAGTTTGGTGCTGCTGCTCCCCCTGACATCATAAGAACATCAGGTTATAAGATCTACTGGTTTGCTGAGTGAGGGTTAACTACTAAATTGCTGTATGGCATGACATATCATGCCGACTGACTTTATTCATGGTGCTACAAAACCTCATCTGAATCACAGAAATTATGTAGCCTCATGAAAGCATTTTTCAATCTATCACTCTTAATTTCTAAATCTAAAACAAGGCCATTAAAATTATATTTTATTCTAGTAGAAACAAAGTAGCTATTTGGGCGGCCACGGTGGTGCAGTGGTTAGCATTGCCGCCTCACAGCAAGAGGTTCTCCGGTTCGATCCTCGGCTGGGGTGCCTTCTGTGCGGAGTCTGCATGTCCTCCCTGTGGTCGCGTGGGTTTCCTCCGGGTGCTCCGGTTTCCTCCCACATCCCAAAGACATGCTGCAGGTGGATTGGACACTCTAAATTGGCCCTAGGTGTGCGTGTGAGTGTGCCTTCTGTGGAAGGTTGGGCCGGCTGGCAACTCGACACCGTAAAACTCCACTGCCATTCAATGTGCGGACAAGGTGATCCGCTGTGGCGACCCCTAACCGGGAAAAGCCGAAAGAAGAAGAAGAAGAAGAAACAAAGTAGCTATTTGTGGGACTAGTGGGAATAATTTCTGTCTAAAGGTGGGAACGACGTTAAGTGCTAACAGTGTCTGTGCAAAGACACAAAGGGTGGGATTATAGAAAAGGGAACTTTGACAAGTTTGTTTAGCCCACAGATGTAGTAGAGTTTAACTTGTGTTCAGAACTTTGAATTTGAGAAAAAAATTACTAGACATTTCTAAAATGAACTGCCTAAGAAAGGTACTTAGAGTGAGATATTAATCTCTGATTAGAAGAGCTCTCAGCATTGCCCCTTTAAAAGGAGGTGGTCACTTCTCAGCACATAGTACTTCCTGTGCTCCCAGAACGAAACAAAAATGGGTTAGTTGTAGTTATGTGGCTTGTAGTATATAGAGTGGGGTTTATGTATGCCACATTATTTGCTGTTTGCCTGATAACTCAATGAGTTTGTATTTATATGTTATTTCTGTAGAACATCTGTTTACAGGATTTGATATAAAACAATGAAACTGATCTGGTATGAATTTAAGCAGGAAGTTCCTCTGAAGAGTTGCATAGTGACCTGATTGCCGGCTGATTTTGCAAAGATCCCAGAGAGTGAAGCAGGAATGTACACAAAACAAGAGAGAGACTGCAGGGAAAAAGAAGCGATGCATAATTTGTGTGCTACAAATAAAAGAACAGAGCAGTGTTGTGGGGAGCATAAAGAGAGACTGGAGTTATTTTGTAAGGATGATGAGACCTTTATCTGTGTCCTGTGTGTTCCCAGACATTCCAGCCACAGTTTTGTGTTCCTGCACGAGGCAATCAGTGTGTATAAGGCAAGTAACACTGCATGATAACTAATTTTGTCTAACAGGGTTCTTGTAGGGATTGTACTAACATTTTTTCCATGAATTTTCAACCTGGGATATGTGTGTTTAGTATTGTTTTTATTAGTGCTGAATAACAAATCAGTTTTCTTGTATATTCTGGGAGCATAAGGAATGAGAACTTTTATTACTGAGAGTTATGCTGCCATCATACCTCCCAGCCTGGAAACATCAAAAATCTGGACAAAGGCCCATGAAAGATATGTACAAAGATTAACAACATACAATTTTGCATACATGATTATGTAACCCCGCCCACTCCAGTGGGATTGTTCATAGGTTCATAGGTTCATACTAGGCTATCTGCCCTAGGGCATTTATAAGCCTAGCCAGAGTGTGTTTGGCTTTCGCCACCCATTTTAAATTAATTTTGCTATGCCTTTTTTTGAGGTTAGTATACTGTGCCTCTGTCTAACAGTGACACAGAAGTGATAGCCGGGGTAAACCTACGATCTCCCATCCACTCATCAAGATTCCTCTTGAAGAGAGTCAATGTGGGACTCTGCCTAACCTGGACTGGGATTTTATTCCAGAGTGAAGGGAGCCTCTGGGTTATGAATCTGTCCCTCCAGCATGTCCTATTTATTTCAGTGCTGAGGTTCAAGTCTCTCGAGCGCGTAGCTCGATGGGATTTGGACTTTCTAAGGTGCAGCATGTCCCTTAATTCCGGGTTGGACATGGCTTTATACGTCAGGCACAGATCGCCTCTGAGCAGGCGGTATGCCACTGAGTAGAGCTGGAGTTTCTTTAACCGGGCAGCATATGGCATCTGTTTGAGCCCTTTGATCCTCTTGGTGAGGTACTTTTGGGGTCTTTCCAGTTGCTGCAGGTGTATGGTAAGGTACATCCCAAAAGGGGCATTGTACTCAATTATGGGCCTGATGATGAGGGATGAGTAAAGAGGTACGATGACCACCCTTGATCTAGATGTGAATCCCTTCATGATTAGGTGGGCTATATAAAATGTTTTTCTAACCACTTTGGCCACGTGGTTGTCAAATGAGAGATTACTATCAACTTGGGTCCCCAGGTCCCTAATGACTTCTTCTGTACTTAATGGATTACCACCTATGTGGTAATTTGTGGACACTTTGTTTTTGCCAAAGGGGATGACTATACACTTTTTGGCGTTTAGCTTGAGGCCATGGCTCTGGCTCCAGTTGTCTGTTTCTATGAGGCCCTTTTGGAGGATGCTTGTGTCGGCTGGAGAGTTGATTATGGCGCCCAGTTTGCAGTCATCTGTGAACTAGCCACAGTCCTTCCATGTTGGCCTGTACCGCCGAGAAATATATACCGAACAAGAGAGGTCCCAGGACTGAGCCTTGTGGGACGCCACTTGTAACCTGTTTGGAGTCTGACATGGCTCCAGCAATTCTAACCATGTGGGTTCTGTCCTTGAGCCAGTTTGCAACCCATCTAGTGACATAGGGGTTTATATTTAAGCTGGTGAGCTTATCTATAATGCCTGAGTGGGGTATTGTATCGAAGGCTTTTGCGAGGTCCAGGTAGGCTGTGTGGACCACCTTCCCCTCGTCAATGGCCTTGGTGACTGTTTCAAAGAAATCGACCAGGTTTAAGAGGCAGGATCTGCCCTTAACAATGCCAAACTGGGTAGGATCTAGTGTCTGTAGGTCCCCAATATCTTTATTTATGAGGTCCATGATGATCCTTTCCATAGCTTTGCAGACCAAGCTAGTCAGGCTTATGGGGCGATAGTTTCCAGGATCCGTTGAGGCACCACCTTTGTGGAGAGGGACCACTGTTGCTGTACGCCACTCTTTGGGTACATATCCTGTAGTAAGGCTAAGATTAAACAGTAGTTTTATGTTTGGATTTAGCTCTTCTTGGAGTTCATGTAGGACGCAGCCCGGGACACCATCTGGTCCCATTGATGCTGTGTTTTTGCTTTGGAGAGGCGGCTCTTACCTGAGCATCTGAGATGTCAGGGGCAGCACTCTGTTGGGATAGATATTTGCCCTTTTGGTGGGGAGAGGGGGGAGAAGTTTGCACTGAACCTGTCAGCTAGGATGTTGGCAATGCCTGTGGGCTCGGTGTATTTTTTGTCATTTTGGACTAATTCTGAGCATATCTGGGAATTCCCACCCAGGTTCCTAACATAACTAAAGAAAGCCTTGTGATTATCCTTAGTGTCCTGTGCAATTTTTCTCTCGAAGCTGGCCTTAGACGATTTTATGAGTGCCCGTAGTTTTTTGCTGATACTGATCAGAGATGCCTTCCCTTTTTGGGATTTTGCTCTATCATGTAGTAGCTTCCTCCTTCTATTGTATAGTTTGTTTATGGCTGGGGTCCACCAGACAGGACGTCTGCCTTTGGAGGATTGGGTCTTGGTTTTATTTGGGATTGCATGATCCATTCATTCCTGAAGGTGTTCATAGAATGCGTTTATAAAGGATTCTGCGGTCTGGGCTGTATTTTCCACAGGCCCGGGGGCTTTGAAGGATTTTGTCTCGGTTTTGAGGCGTGTGAAATTTGCTTTAGAGAAGTTTTTCACTGTGGTTTTCTGGGCAGGGGGTGGGGTCGGGATGTGAATATCCAGTGAGATTAGTTTATGGTCTGATCTTGCCAGTGAGGGATACACTTCTGGTCTGGAGCATAGTGTCCCCATGTTGGTGATGATCAGGTCCAGTATGTTTTCCCCTCTTGTGGGAGTGGTAACAAGTTGTTCCATAGCATTTGAGTTTATAAATTCTAGGAACCTTTGGGCTAGGGTGTTGGAGCTAGAGTAATGCTCCCAGTCTATGTTTGGGTAGTTGAAGTCGCCCAATATAATGGTGTTTGGAGAGACCTTCATATTTTCCAGTATTCTCAGGAAGGCCAAGTGGGGTTCCTGGGTTTGGGAGGGTGGTCTGTAGCAGGCTATAAACTGGAAGGCAGTTTTACCCACTGTTAGTTGCACATGGATAGTCTCTGATGCCTCGTGCTGTGCCACCAACCTGGAGGTGTGGGTATCTTTGACGAATATTGATACTCCCCCCTCCTTTTGTGGTTCCGTCCAAGTTTTGGGGCCGAAAAGCATGGTATGAGGTATAACCTGGTAGTGCTGGGGTGCTCTCGGGAGCCTTGAACCAGGTTTCTGTTACTGCACAGATATCGATGTTCTCCATGCTAAGGAGAGTTTCGAGTGCGTGCATCTTGAGGTTTAGACTTCTGGCGTTGAGTAGCATTACTCTTAGTTTCTTATCCCTTGTGATACCTATGGAGGTGGGTTTGTCTTTTGAGCCTTGCCTAAAAAAGGCACTATGGGGGTAGCAAGATACTCACATTCAAATATAAATTGAAGAACAGACAAAATATTAGACACAATTCAAAAGGCTAACACCAGCACTGAAAATAGGTATAGTGACAACTGTTTTACACTAAACATACAATTGCTTTGCACAACTAGAATAAGGATTTCACTGGAGACAAAGTTACTGTAGGGCACCCGTACCAACAGCCATGGGGCTTACTGTCTCATGTTGAGTAAGAGCTGCAGGCTGAACACTTCTGCATACAAAATGTATTTTATTAATTGCATTGTATATTAACATGTTCTTCTGTTTGCAGAGATATTTCAAAATACATATCCATACAGAACACAAACCGTTCTGACATCTGACCATACCTCTCAACCTCTTAGTGCAAGAAATCTGAACAAAACCATAAATAAAAGTGGGATAAAGGCCCAAAAATAGGGACATTTTTTTTTAAATATTGCTCTTACAAACTTAGAAAGTTGATAGAATAGCAATTGTATTAGCAAGGATTTTTTTGAAGGGTATGAAGTCTTGAAACTCAAATGTCTGTCATTTTCTAACTTCAGTCTTTAATGATTTTCCACTAATTTGCCAGAAAACCACAATTTTATGAAAAACGGAACAAAAATATGAAGCAAAAAATCTGGACATTCTGTGAAAATCTCTACAGTTGAGAGGTATGTTCACAGCCTAGGTTTGCTACATTTAAATATACTAACATCAGAAACACTGATAGCAGTGAAGAGAAGATCTGAATGCTTTATTTGTAAAAAGCAGTTATGTAGGAAGAGGTTATTTAAAGAACTATGTAAAACATTCCTTCCACCTATGCATTGTATATCCCTCTGTAAACATTACACTATGCTCTAAAAATAATTTATTTTACTTTAATGTGCATCTTAAAAGAGCCCAGTACATTAATAAACCACTTGGATCAATAACACTAACTTATTAAGGCTGCTATAACTGGGCCTATGACTACAAAGAATCAATGCACATAATTTTCAACTGCTTCTCTGACAACAGAAAATCCACACACTGTGTAATAACCTCCTTAACTTAAAGTGCACTTCAAGAACCACTGTGATCAACTTTGATATTAGATTTGCTACAAATACAACATATAAATTATTAAGTTAAAATGGTTTGAGGACTCTTGCTGAATGGAATGCTTAAGTCCAAAGTTTGAATATCCAGCTTTAAATATAATACCTTGCATTAGATAGCACCATTATTTATAATTATATAAATCAGTTACTATGGTACTCTGTCTTCTTAAAAATATTGCATCAAATCTTAAAAGTTTGTTACCTTCCACAGCAGGATTATTAACTTCTGTTTCATTGCGCACCTGTAAAACGTCCACAATGACTCTTGTAGCTTCAGTCATGTCAAAGCATCTTTTCAACTAATGATCACATAATTCTCAGACAGCAGATTACAAATATTGCTTTGTTGACACCAAAATAAGTGAACACTAACTTTCTCCACTATTTATGGCTTTATATCACAAAAATTTTACAGGACTATACAACATGATTCACGACAGAAATTATCTGACCACAGTAATGTTTATGAAATTTTCACACCATATTTCTGGTGATTGCGAATGTGGTCAAGTCAACCACTCACTTATCAGCTGCGTTCACACCTGTTAACTGTCAACTGTTTGAGAAATAGCACTTTCAACAAATACTGTCATTCACATTATGCTAACAGCTTAGTAGATGAAATTTATCCTGCAAGACTTGCATCTTCTTCTTTTGGCTTTTCCTGGTTAGGGGTTGCCACAGTGGATCACCTGTCTGCTCATGATTGGCAGGGGAGTTTTACAGTGTCAAGTTACCAGCCTTCCACTGAAGGCACACACATGCACACACTCACACCTAGGGCCAATTTAGAGTATCCAGTCCACCTACAACATGTCTTTGGGATGTGGGAGGAAACCGGAGCACCCGGAGGAAACCCACGCGACCACAGGAAAACTTACATACTATACAATTTTCCCACAAGACTGCAGTGCTGTACGACTATGCAGAACAAAGGTAAAAAAATGAAACTAATCAAAAGCTACAAAAAAGGCAACAACATCCACCAAGAATTTCATCAATACTAATAGCTAGCTACATATGTTAGCTGAGCTCCTTCAGGCCTACTCTCAGATTCCATCTGGCTGTCAAGGAAAAAAGGAAGAGAATTCCTACTGTTTTGTAGTGCAAAACTAGGTCACCCACCCTCGCCAAAAAAAAGTTGCAAAATGAACAAACACAATTTAAAAGCTAAAGTTTAGCATCTAAATATGTCATACGGTAGTGATCCATTTAACAGGAACAGTATATTTCAGAACTTTCTTAGCTGTAGCGATTCCGATGCCATTTTGGCTCGACTTTCAAACTCAGTGGAAAGAGGGATAGGAGAGAGAGGAGGTAAGCACACAAACAACAGGTTTGGCAATGAGGAACTTTGTCAATGTCCTTCAAGAATGCAACTGCAGTCATAACATATGGGTTGTCCTGCCTCAGGCAGCCCTTCGGTCGGCCGGATTCCAAAGTCTGGGTCCGACGTCGGCTGATGTCGCATTTCTCTCCGACGTCAGAGCGGCTGGAGTACATAAGCATCAGCCGACGCCATTTTCTTCAGTCTTTCTTGCCGCGCGGTGCCCGAAGCAGAAGCAGTTCGCAAGTGCTGGTCGGTCAGCTCCTGTATTCTTCGAATCCGAAGTCATCAAAAAAGCTAAGTACCCCGTTGGGGACCTTTTCTTGCCACAGCCGATGTCAGAAATTACTGAAAAAGTCAATAATTGTCTGTCTTGTGGTAAACAAATACCTCATAAGGATTTCCACTCTTACTGTCTTCCTTGCCTTGGCCCAGACCACGACGTCTCGGCCTGTGTCGCCTGTGCTCGCTTCAACAAGCGCACTCTCAGGCGCCGGGCGGAGTTCGCTGAAGACTTTTTCGGCGAAAAATTTGCGTATACTATGCCGTCGGAGCTTCTGACATCACAAACGCCCAAGAAACGAAAAGACCGGGACCGACATCCTCGGCCCACGTCTACCACCGACTCCACGCCAAAACCTACCACGAGTGCTCCGGTTCCCCCTGAGATGGTTATTCCACCGCTCCGAACTGAAGACACCGCAATACCGATGACTCCGATACCAAATACCACTCCGACGCCAGTTATAGATTTTCCTCCGGATACTGAAACCGAGGAAATGCCAGAGACCATTGCTGTAGATAAGGTCACTCCTGCACGTGGAGCTGCCAGGCCTCCTATGGCCATGTCTATTAAGGCCTACACTCGGGCTAAGGCAGCCAGCAAGACTAAGCACCTTACAGCAAAAACCTTGCCTCAAACTACTCCTGAGACACAAATCATGTCTATGGCCGCAGACTTAATTTCTATGATTAGAGGTTCACAGGCCCATCCTGAGAGAGCATCCCAGCCTCCTCCTGATAAGAGGCCCCGGGTTGAACCCTCTGAACCTATCCCTTCAGACGAAGATTCTGAGGACTCTATCCACTCCGAGGACCAGGAAGACCTCTTTCAGACCTATGAGGACTCGGATGCAGAGGATTCCATCCCCTCGGCCTCCCCTCTTGAGGATATTTCTTTTGGGGAAGTTCTGCATACCATGAGGGAACATTTCAAGTGGCAAGGCCAGGAATATTCTGATTCCAGAAAGCGCCTTCGAACCTTCCTTAAAAAGCTCCAGCACAGGCCCCTAGCTATTCCTCCTGTGCGTGATGTTTTGGATGATCTATATTCTGACTCCAGTGTTACCCCTGATTCTCTTCCTCCTGCTCCAGCCAAGCCAGACAGATATTACAGGGTCCCAGACACACATTCCCATTTGTTCAAGGCCCATACTGTTGATTTAGAAACTATTTCTCAGGGACCAAAAGGTGTTTCAGCTTCCACCTCTAAAAATCCCTTACCTTCCAACAGGGAAGCTAGGTCATTAGAGAGATGGGGGAAAAAGGTGTACACCTCCACTACTTTATCTATGAGAGCTTTGAATTGCCTTTTTCATATGTTACAATATCAGGATTACCTGATAGATGATTTACAGAAAACATTGGCCTCTCCTGACCCTTTAGACAGGAAATCTTTGCAGGAAGCTGTACATAATTCTCAGCAGGTCAGCAATCACTTTCTGCAGTGTGGATATGATGCATTGGAAGCTTCATGTAGGGCAGCTATGACAGGGGCAGTCATTCGCAGACATGCATGGTTAAAAGAACAACCTCTACCAGATCATGTTAAGGCAAAACTTCTGGATGCACCCTTGGAAAAGAACAAGCTTTTTGGTGCTAATGCTAAAGATGTGTTAAAGTCCATCGAGGAAAAAGCAAAATCAGTTCAGACGGTCAAAGATTTCCTCCAGGTTCAGCCCCCCAGATTCAGCAGGAATTTGGCCTTCAAAGAACTGGTCCTTTCCTAATCCTGAAAAATTTCAAAGGGGTAAAAACAGGCGTGTCTGAGGAAGAGGAAGAGGACAATACAGAGGTTCTTACAGGGGACGACAATGGCAGCCAGCAAGCCAAAGAAGTGACACAGGGGTCTCCCCCGCCCCTCAGACACAATCTCAATGACTTTCCTCTACGACCGCCCACCAAGGAGCAAACAGAAGCACCCTTGGGCGGAAAATTATCTCTGTTTTCAGACAATTGGCACAGATTGACAAAAGACAAATGGATTTTGGACATTATAGACCAAGGTTACAGGTTCCATTTTCACACCTTACCAAGAAAACAGGGCATGCCAAACCTATCACCAAACCAGAGGGCAGAGGCTATCAAGCAAATTTCTCTGCTTGCTCAGATAAAAGCAATAGAAAGAGTACCACAACAAGAACAAGGCCAGGGGTTCTACTGAAGACTGTTCCTTGTTCCAAGAAAAGAAACTCAATGGAGACCAATACTGGATTTGTCCGCATTAAACACTTTTCTCATAGTACCAAAGTTCAAAATGCTGACTCTACAGCAACTCCTTCCCATGCTGGGCAAGGGGTCTTGGCTGATTACTCTGGACCTCAAGGAGGCATACCTGCATGTCCCTATCAGACACAGCTGCAGAAGATACCTCAGATTTCTTGCAGGGCCAGAGCATTATCAATTCTCAGCATTGCCATTTGGCTTATCTACTGCACCCAGAGTATTCACAAAATGCTTGGCTTGAGTAATTGCTCATTGCAGGCCCCAGGGGATCCAAATTTACCCGTACCTGGACGACTGCCTTATACAAGCGGACGACAAACTGATGTTGACAAAAAACTTGAACTATGTCATACAATTACTTCAGGCTCTGGGATACACAGTCAACTTTCAAAAGTCAAGACTTCAACCATCCCAGCAAATAACCTTCTTAGGAGCCAATCTGGACACAGAATCTCAAATGGCTTACCTGACAGAAGACAAGCAGGAAAAGTTAACTCATTATTTCAAGGGTTTGGCAAAACTCACCCAGATGACTGCAAGGAGATTCCTACAGGCCCTGGGTTACATGGCATCCTGCATTCTCCTGGTTCCATTAGCAAGACTACACATGAGAAAGTTTCAATGGTACTTAAAAAGCTTATGGTCTCAGCACAACAACAACTTAGAGGCAACCATACCGCTCATTCCATGCCTACAAAAGGAATTCCTATGGTGGGCCTCGGTAAGCCAGGCAAACACAGGTATGTCATTCAAAAAACCTCCGATAACACAGACCATGACCACAGACGCCTCAGACATTGGATGGGGGGTGCATATAGAAGGCAGATGCATACAAGGACAATGGTCTCCAAAGGAAACACATCTGCATATAAACCAAAAAGAAATGCTGGCAGTAATGCATGCCATCGAGGCCTTTCGGCAACAACTTCAACAAGGCCATTTACTGATACGGACAGACAACCCCACTGTGATGTGGTATATAAACAAGCAAGGGGGCACCCATTCCTACCCCATTTGCAGACTGACAATGAATCTTTGGGAAAAATCACTGAGCCTGAACATACACTTACAATCCCAGTTTGTTCCAGGCAAAGACAATGTGCTGGCGGACAGCCTAAGCAGGAATTTCATAGATCCTCACGAGTGGAGGTTACACCCAAGGATCTTCACACAACTCACCTCGACATGGGGCAGGCCAGAAGTAGACCTATTTGCCTCTCACCTCAACCATCATCTGCAAAAATTCTGTTCAAGGACATACCATCCACAAGCTTGGAAAATAGATGCTCTTTCATTCAAATGGAACTTCCTAAAAATCTATGCATTCCCACCTCTGCCACTGATGACCACAGTATTACTAAAGATCAAAGCAGAGAGACCCAAGGGGATCCTAATAGCTCCAGACTGGCCAAGACAACACTGGTACCCGCTACTACGGAGCATATATCACAACAAGAAGTGGGCCCTTCCCCAGTGGCCCCTACTTTTGACTCAGCACAACTTCAAGACAGTGCATCCAAACATCCAGACACTGCAGCTGACAGCCTGGGAGATCCCATGAATAACCTCAATCTATCCCTCTCCAAGGAAGTTCAGCGGATATTAACAGAAGCTCGAAGACCATCCACCAGAAAGGTTTACTTGGAAAAATGGAAGAGATTCAGCATTTGGAACACCAGCAAGGGTCATGATGCATCACTATTGAACATCCCACTCATCCTGGAATACTTGGCAGCTATGCTTCAGAATGGACTCTCATATTCTTCCATAAAGATACATGCTTCAGCTATTTCAGCTAGATATAACACTGATCCACCTGTGTTTTCACATCCTTTCCTAAGGCAATTCCTTGGGGGAATCAAGAACATTAAGCCACCAAGAAAGGCTCCAGTGCCAGCTTGGGACCTCAACTTTGTCCTAGAAAAACTGACTCTACCTCCTTTTGAGCCAGCAGCTTCAGTGGACTTACAATTCCTCTCATGGAAGACAGCCTTCCTGTTGGCAATTACCTCAGCAAGAAGGGTTTCGGAACTACAGGCCCTAATGGCAATACCACCGTTCATAATCTTTCACCGAGACAGAGTCTCCTTAAGAACCAACCCTACTTTTATGCCAAAGGTGGTATCTAGGGTTTCTCTAAATCAAGCTATTCATCTGCCTGCTTTCTTCCCCAATCCTGAAAACAAAGGGGAAAGACTGTTACATACCTTGGACATTCACAGACAACTTCACTACTACCTGGACAGAACCAAGACCAGTAGGAAGTCTGATCAACTTTTTGTAGCTTACGCCCCTGGAGTACAAGGAAAAGCAATTTCAAAACAGACTATTTCAAAATGGATTGGACATTGCATCAGATTTTATTATTCCTACCATGGGAAGACTGTTCTAGCCAATGTCAGACCACACTCCACCAGAGCTACAGCCACCTCTACAGCATTCTTAAGAGGGGTGCCTACAAAGGACATTCTAGAAGCTGCTACATGGAGCTCCGTGCATACATTCTCCAAACACTACAATCTCCCTCTATACTCCAGGTCCAGAGCAGGCTTTGCTTCGGCAGTCCTGCAGGGTTTGATTACCACACCATCTCTTTCCTAGAGCATTCCCCAGCTAAGCTATGGTATTCTACCCATATGTTATGACTGCAGTTGCATTCTTGAAGGACATAGTACAGTTTTGTACCTACCATAAATGTAGATGTCCGATAAATATGCAACTGCAGTCGGATTTACCCTCCCTCCATACCCCTCTATGCCTTGGGTCCACTCCTATCCCTGTTCCTCTTAGATGGGGATATCTGTTATGGTGTATCTATTTATTGCTTACTTATTTGTTTGGAATCCTGTTTTTTCCTTCCAATTTGATTACAGCCTTCCTTGGAGGGCACCTGGCATCTGGGGCAAGAAACACTGAAGAAAATGGCGTTGGCTGATGCTTATGTACTCCAGCCGCTCTGACGTCAGAGAGAAATGCGAGATCAGCCGACGTCGGACCCAGACTTTGGAATCTGGCCGACCGAAGGGCTGCCTGAGGCAGGACAACCCATATGTTATGACTGCAGTTGCATATCTATCGGACATCTACATTTATGGTAGGTACAAAACTGTACTTTTCTCTTCCCAAATTGTTCAAACTTCAGTTTCCAGAATTATTTGGAAAATCATCCTGGAAACTTACAGGTTCCCATTTTTATGTGTTTCTACAACTAAGACTTGTATCAAAAACATTTCTTTAAGTTTCAGGAGCAGAGATGGATTGTATTAGCTCATCAACTTGAACGCACTTGCAAACAGCTCAGCAGATAAAACTTGCATTCACTTTGCCCAGCAAGATAAAGTCTGCCTCCGCCTCCTCCTTTGAATAAAAAATGCCATTACGACTCTTGTTGCAGCAGTTTATTTGTAATTCCCTCACTTTCATACAAATGTCCTCCTGGAGCAAGCTGAAAATGCTTGCATATCCTCAAGCTGAATTCCAACAGGCTGGCAGGCTATTGAAGGACGTCATCGAGCACATGATGATGTCAACTCAAAAGACCGACAATTTCAAAAAATAACTGGGAAAATCGGAAATCAAGGGGTGCCACTCAGGAATCATGACACCCCATTATTTGGACCAGAAAACCGGTAAAAACCGAGAAATTTGGTATGGTTGAGAGGTATGGCTGCCATACTCTTTTCAAATGGAATAAAAGCTGAGCTGGCTCAAGTATGTGTGTACATGCATGCATGTGCAGGGGTGTAGCCAGATGCTGACATTTTGTATGCAAACCTAATGTTGTTGACCCCCCCCCCCCAGCCACCTATCATTTTAAAGATGTATCAATCCACAAATGCTACACCCAGCCATAAAGGAAGGGGCACCTTATTTTCAACTGTTACCATTTATACCCATGAAAACTATTTTTAGAGGTGATTTCCTTTCACACAAGCATTCTTTATACATCTCTACAAAATAAATATTTGTTTACAGAGTTCTTAACATTCCATGCTTTGGAGTGTTGAAGTTTTCAAGAGATACTGAGAAAAAAAATGTACTCACTTGAGTAAACTGAGTATATCTAGCTACACCCTTGTGTATGTGAATGCACAGTGTGGATAGATAAATACACTCACAAGCAGAAAAAGAAATATGGGAGAGTGCATTTACCATTCTGATGTTGGCTGGCTAGTAGTTTATATAGTGGGAAAGGTTTAGAGGCCATATTAGAAAAAGAGGCTTCACTGGTTTCCGATATCCTGAATACAAGTGGGGGTTCATGTCCGGCACAACCTGATGTAGTTCTGTGGTTGTGGTTTGTTTAGACTTTTACATGGCGTGTGACATAGCTTCCTTAGACTTAACAAGGTATGTGACATGACTTCCTTAGACTTTAACATGACATGTGACATGGCTTCCTTAGAGTTATCAAGGAATGTGACATGGCTTCCTTAGACTTTAACAAGGCCTTGTGATATGGCTTCCTTATACTTAAGGCCATGTGACAAGGCTTCCTTAAACTTAACAAGGCCATGTGACATGGCTTCCTTAAACTTAACAAGGCCATGTGACATGGCTTCCTTACACTTAACAAGGCCATGTGACATGGCTTCCTTACACTTAACAAGGCCATGTGACATGGCTTCCTTGCACTTAACAAGGCCATGTGACATGGCTTCCTTAGACTTAAACAAGGTCATGTGACATGGCGTCCTTAGACTTAAGGCTGTCTGACATGGCGTCCTTAGACTTAACAAGGCCATGTGACATGGCTTCCTTAGACTTTATCAATGCATGTGACATGGTACAGAACAAATACTGAATTAATTAGAATGACGTGGACTGAGTCCCTTGTTGGTAGCATGGATAACACATCAACTAAGTAAGGTAATTGGAAATGGATCCTAGTCTGTAGAGAGGCTGGGGACATGTTTACCACATGGGTGATCATGGACCAGTCCACTTCATTGTTCTTATAGAAGGACTGAAGGAATAGTTAACCTTTATGCTGATCTCCAACTTATTTACATATAGATTAAAGTTTTGAAAGGAACCGTGTCAGCTCTTGCTAAGACTGTAGGGACTATCTGAGAACCAGCAGTTAATTACAATTAATTTTACTCTCAGTTACATTTATCGTGGTGCTTTTTTTTGTAGTTTTACTGTTTTCACAGTTTTTTTCTCAGTTACCATACCCACAATATGATATCATGGTAGAATTGTCAATTATTTACATATAAATGCAAAGCAGTGAGGGTAATCAAAAACACCTTATTTAGTAGAGCAGCTTCTTATGTCTTGCAGCCTCATTACTAAATCAGCACATATGCTAATTTTCAATGTACAGTGCCCAACTTGCAAAACTTGCTTGACTACTTGCCTTTGTTGGAAGTAAGAGACTCCTAATGATTCATATATCATGGAAATGCAGTATCTTGTCCATTAGGTAGTGAAGCATCATGGGTGCAGTCTTTCATGATGTCATGGTAGAGAATTTCAGCTCTGAGAAAAATGCAGGAGGTCATCTTATTAACAAAATAAAATTGAAACGCCACACAAATTTTGCACCAAAAACTGTATAGTTTAGTATTCTGTATGGTATTGTAAGGAGGTTATTTCCAACTCCAAAGCTTTATTACTTACTTTTCCTTCAGAATGTGACTGATATAATTTAAATCCAGTGTGCAAAATGCAGTATAATCACTGCATAAGGGAAGAAAGAGAGGGAATGCAGATTACAGATAGAAAGTAGTAGCATTAACAAGGGAAGAATGGAGCCTTGTGCAACCATATATCACTATGTCATTCTGTCTCTCTTTCCATCTAGCAGGTAGGGGACCCTTTACAGCCATGACATGGGCCAGTGGACTATGCCCATTGTATGACAGCCCTTTGAATGAAAATATTTACATTAAAATGGTGTGACACAGGTAATTGTTAATGACCCTTTGAGAACAGCACCCAACAGGTATATCCACAAATAAACAGCATTGTGAAGTTTGAGCCCAGAGAAGCATCCATTCCTTTGAGTTACTGATATTTGTGTACTACACTAGTTATGAGGGGGCTTAGAGTTACTGACATTTGTATACTGTACTAGTTATGAAGGGGCTTAGATCTAAAATTAACAAAAAGTAAGCATGCAGTGTGTGAGGACAGCATGAAAGGTAGGGGTACAGTGGATATATAAGAATGGCCATAAGTGCTAGAAATCTGCTGTTTCCTCTTTTGTACAGATGTTTGCTAGATCCTGTGTGGAGCTGATTGTGAAATTCTGGGGATCTCTTCATTCTTAGGACGGAGATCAGATAGACGTAGTTTGATGGAAGATGACAGAATTGTATATGGTGTTGATGAGAAGCCATGCCGTCTGCAGCCTTTTTGTGCAGTGAACCACTTTCTATCTGAGCTGTCAGTGACCCAGGCTTAATTTGTGTTTGTTTATTAATGCATCATTTTCCTGTTTGCTTTCATTAGTAATTTCAGTAGCACTTGTCAGTTTTTTCTAGCTGTACATCTACTTCAAATGCTTATAAATTTAATCCTGTGAAAGTGTTCTTATCAGATGCTCAGGTTAAAAAAAGCTGTAGACGGTGTGTATGTTAACCATGAACCACTACTAAAATAATTGGATAGCAAATAGGTTCATAGGTAAGTACTAGGCTGTTGGCCCTAGGGCCTATATAAGCCTAGCAAAAAAAAGATACCCTGGCTTTCGCCACCCAAGAAAATTATTTTCCTGTGCCCCTGTCGAGCAAAGCCACAGAAGTGAACCCCAGGGTGAATTTCCTATTTCCCATCCAATCATCAAGATTTTTCTTGAAGAGTACTAATGAGGAGCTTTACTTGATATAGATAAGTAGATTGTTCCAGAGTATGGGAAGTCTCTGGGACAGGAATCTATCCCTCCAGCATGTTCTGTTTATTGTGGTGACAAGGTTTTGGCCCCTAGAGCGTGTAGCTTGGAGGGATTGGGATTTCTTTAAGTGGAGCATGTCCAACAACTTTGGGTTTGACATAGCTTTGTATGTTAGACAGTGATCATCTCTGAGTAGGCGATATGCAATGGAGTAAAGCTGGAGTTTTTTGAGATGGTCTGCATAGGGCATCTGTTTGAGGCCAGTAATCCTCTTTGTGAGGTATTTCCAATGCCTTTCCAGTTGCAGATGTCTTGTGAGGTACATACCAAAAGGGGCATTGTACTCTATCATGGGTCTAATGAGTGATGAGTAGAGGGGAACAATTACCTCTTTTTTTCCTGGATGAGAAACCTTTTGTGATGAGGTGTGCCACGTAGAAGGATTTCCTGATTACTGTGACGATGTGATTATCAAAGGAGAGACTACTGTCCACCTGTGTCCCAAGGTCTCTTATCACACTTGCGGTGTTAAGTAGACTACCGTCTATGTGGTAGTTCATGGGTACAGAGTTTTTACCAAAAGGCATGACAATACACTTTTTGGCATTGAGCTTGAGGCGATGGCTTTGACACCAGGCATCTGTCTCAGTGAGGCCCTTTTGTAGGATGTCCACATCGTTAGGAGTTTCGATTATGGCTCCTAGTTTGCAGTCATCTGCGAACTTCATTAGCCAAAGACCTTCTGTGTTAGCTTGTACTTCAGAGAGGTAGATACCAAACAGGAGAGGATCCAGGACTGAAGCCTGTGGTACTCCACTTGTCAGTGGTCTGAAGTCAGATTTGGAGTCTGCTACTTTCATATTGTGGGTTCTGTCAGTGAGCCAGTTGGCAACCCATCTTGTGACATAGGGATTTATACCTAGTTTAGTGAGTTTATCTATAATTCCAGAGTGGGGGATGGTGTCCAAAGCCTTGGCTAGATCTAGAAATGCGGTGTGAACCACCTTACCCTCATCTACGGCTTTGGTGACTGCTTCAAAGAAGTGTATCAGGTTTAGGAGACATGATCTGCCTTTTACAAACCCAAACTGTGTGGGGTCCATAGTTTGGAGGTTACCAATGTCTTTGTTTATAAATTCCATGATAATACATTTCATGGCCTTGCAGACCAGGCTCGTCAGGCTAATGGGGCGGTAGTTCCCGGGTGGATCCTCCTTTATGGAGTGGAATAACCATCGCTGTGCTCCATTCAGTAGGCATAAAGCCTAAGGTGAGACTATGACTGAACATGGTACTTAGGTGGGGTGCCAGTTCATTCTGTAGTTCATGTAGAACGCAGCCTGGGATGTTGTCAGGTGCCATGGATGCTGTGTTCTTAGCTTTGGAGAGTGTGGTTCTTACCTATGCAGCCGTGATTACAGGAACTTTGCATTCTTCCAGTATAGTGATGGGCCCTTTAGGGGGTGAGAGGGGTGTAAAGTTAGCACTGAACCTATCTGCCAGGATGTTGGCAATATCTGTTGGTTCTGTATATTTAGTGCTATTGTGCTGTAACTCAGAGCAGATCTGAGTGTTGCCATTGAGATTCCTGACGTAGCTATAGAATGCTTTGTGGTTGTCTTTAGAAACAGTGGCGATTTTGTTTGCATAACTAGATTTGGAGGATTTTATGATGGATCTCAGCTTCTTACTGAGGCTAAACAGGAAGTTCCTCCAATCATGGGATTTTTCTCTTTTTTGCAGCAGTTTCTTTCTTCTGTTGTTGAGTTTGTTTATGGCAGAGAACCACCAGATTGGCTTCCTTTTTTGGGTGGATAGCATCTTGGTTCTGTTAGGGACAGCACGATCCATGCAGTCAAGTAAGTGCTTATAAAGTGCATTTGTGTAGGATTCAGCAGTCGTACCTCTATTGTCCATCTGGGTGTGTGTTCTGAAGTTTGGCAGTTCTATCTTAAGAAGCGTGAAGTTGACTTTGGAGACATTTTTTATAGTAGTTTCCCTAATTGGGGGGGGGGGCAGGATATGGATGTCTAGGGTGATTAGCTTGTAGTCGGATCTGACCAACGAGGAATTGGCCTCTGGTGTGGAACACTGGTCACCCATATTGGTAACGACCAGGTCTAGGATATTGTTGGCCCTGGTGGAGGTGTGGATAAGTTTTTTCTAAGGCATTGGAATTTATGAATTCCAGAAAACATTGAGCAAAAGAGTTGGTACATGAGTAGTCTTCCCAGTTAATGGTGCGGCAGTTGAAATCACCCATTATTAGGGTTTTGGGTTGTTCCCTAATATTTTCCAGTGTATCAAGAAATGAGGAGTGAGAATCCTGGGGCATGGTGGGGGATATGTAGCAAGCTACAATTTGGATTGCGGTCTTGCTCAGAGTTAGTTGCATGTGGATAATCTCGGATGCATTATGCTGAGCAACTAGCCTGGAAGTGTGGATATCCTTAACGAATATGGACACACCTTTGTCTTTAGTGTTTTGGTCCAGGTTAGGTGGCCCAAAGGTGTGGTATGAATTATAGCCTGGTAATATAGGGGTGCTGTCTGGAGCCTTGAACCAGGTCTTTGTCACTGCACAGATGTCGATGTTCTCCATTTTAAAAAGTGCCTCGAGTGAGTGCATTTTGAGGTTTAGGCTTATAGCACTGAGTAGCATTACCCTAAGATTTTGCTTGCTTGTACCTGTTACAGTGGTGTATTTGTCATTTGAACCTTGCCTAAAAAAGGCACTATAGGGGTGGCAAGAGCCTTAGCCAGTATCCGGAATCCTAAGGGTGACAGGTGCAGGCCATCTCTGGCAAAGCATCATGGTCTGTTGATCATGTCATCCCACGCAGAGAGATACTGGATCCCCTTAGAATGACACCAGAAGCTTAGCCAATTTTTGAAGTCAATCAATTTGTCCTTGTACTGTGGCATTATTCTGGGTAATGGCAGGATGCTACTCAGGGCTAGGGTCATACCTGCCTGGGCTACAACATTGGAGAGCTCCTCCATGTCTCTTTTCATGTACTCCAGGGAGGTACATCTCAGGTCATTCACACCAACCTGGACAATGACAGAGTCATATTTGTACTTGTTGTGGAGTGACCTGAGTGCGTGCATTATGTGGCGGATCCTGGCACCCGACAGGCAGCTGACAGTAACTTTCTCGTTGTTTTAGCCTGGTGAGTGGAACATCAGTGTGCCTGACTATAGAGTCACCTATGACAAGAGTGTTCGTTGCATTGTTATGCCTTATGGGTTGTGGTTGGGTGGCACACTGTGTTTGTGGGCTATGTGTCATTTGGGTTGTGTTGGGGGGGTGGAGGTTGCTTGAATTCCTGCTTTGGAGGTCTCTGTTGCTTGGGCAGAGTTTTATTGAGAGCCTCTGTGAATGTAGGTGTGTGTTTTGTGTTTCTATGTGTGTGTGTTTTGATGGTGTACGTTTTAAGGGACTGTGTGATGAGTGTGGTGTGGTGCAAGTGTTTACCACCTTCTTTTGACTGTCTAGTCCAGTTTTGGGTGAAGAGAGCTTTGCTTCCAGTTTTTCTATATAAGTGCATCTCTCACAGGTTCTAGTGTTGGGTGGTAGGAGGAGAGGGTTGCCTGTGTACATGAGGCAATTGCTGCATTGCCCCAAGATGCCCAGATTCATCAGGTAGACAGGAGAAAACACCAGGAGCTGACCCATAGACATGCCTGCATAGGTGTTTATTTATTAAGTACAAAAAACTTTTTCCTCTAGACAAGTGAGGAAAGTTGAGTGATGTAGTAATTTGTAGCTTATTTAGTGCTTACAATGAGTTCTGAACAAGTGCTGAGCTCAAAGAAACAGATTTGAGTGCTAAAACTAAAAAAAAAATGGCTAGTTCTAAGGGATATTTGAAGAGCAGACTTTATGGCGCCGGGAATATTTTAACCATAGCTAAGCAGTGATGCATAAAGTGTATTTTTGTTTTTTTTTAATATAACAGTAGCAAATGAGCAAACTGATTTAAACAAATAAAAAGCTAAAAACTTGAGCCCCGTTCCAGCAGTCTTTGATCAGACAAGTTCTAACTGCACACTCCTGCCACTAGGGTGCAGGGGAACCTTCTCCAAAAAACGATGGCCTGGATTAGTGCTCAAGTTATACAAACAAAGCTAGATTCTGCAGGTCTGAATCTAGACTTGTGCTACAGCAAACAAGGCGTACCAATTTCAGAAAGAAACAGTTAAAATAAGCAGGCACAATAAGCCTTCAAGCAGAAACTCCCAGCTCAGAAGGGCAGAATCTACCCTCTCCTCCCACAAGAGAGCAGACTGCACCTTCTTAATGTAAAATAACTGGCCCTAAGCCCAAGTGCTTAAACCACAACTAATACACTTTTAGAATAACAGACACGAAGCTTTCAATCAACAACTCCCAACTTAGAAGGATGTAAGCTACCTGTTCTGCCACGACAATGAAGACAACAAACCTTCTTAATATCAAACAACTGGTCTGAAGCTCAAGTGTTTAAACCAAAGGCTTAGAATAACAGTTACAATTTAATCAGGCTACTAACAAGCACTAATAAATGCAGCAGAATAAATGCAATTAAGTACTTTTAAGAAGAGGCAAAAGCAAAATAAGGTAATAAAGTAGGAAGAAACACAAATACAGTAAAAGCAGATGAATAAAGTGCAATTTTTTATAACGACAGAAAACGAGCAAACTGATTTTAAACAAATTACCCTATTAACCATTAAAAAAGCTCAAAATGAGCCCTGTTCCAGCAGTCTTCAATCAGACAAGTTCTAACTGCACACTTCTGCCACTAGGGTGCAGGGCAACCTTTTCCAAAAAAGATGTCCTGGATTAGTGCTCAAGTTATACAAACAATACTAGATTCAGCAGGCCTGACTATAGTCTATGCTGCAGCAAACAAGGCACACCAATTTCAGAAAGAAACCGTTCAAATAAGCAGGCACAATAAGCCTTTATCCAGAAATTCCCAGCTCAGAAGGGCAGAATCTACCCTCTCCTCCCACAAGAGTGCAGACCACAAATCTTCTTAATGTAAAATAACTGGCCTGAAGCCCAAGTGCTTAAACCACAGCTAATACACTTTTAGAATAACAGACACTGAGCCTGCAATCAGCATTTCCCAACTTAGAAGGATGTAAGCTACCTGTCCTGCCACAACAGTGCAGACCACAAACCTTCTTAATGTAAAACAAATGGTCTGAAGCCCGAGTGCTTAAACCAACAGTTTAGAATAACAGTTACAAATTAATCAGGCTACTACCAAGCAGTAATAAATGCAGCAGAATAAATACAACTGAGTACTTTTAAGAAGAGGCAAAAACAAAATAAGGTAATAAAGTAGGAAGAAACACAAATACAGTAAAAGCAGATGAATAAAGTGCAATTTGATTTAAATCCAATACTTTTAATAAACAACTGAGCATTTTTGTGTCTAATTTTATAAGTCTTCATCAGAGGGGTCCTTAGTTAAAAGTATGTTTATATATTGGTTGGGTGGAGTAGATTTGATCCACTACTGATGAGACTGAATAGTGTTTCTTGGTGCAGAAATGAGTGACTCATTAATAGTATCAACTTCACACAAAGTCATTTGGTATATTGGCGAATAGATTGTGCAAGCGTAGTGTCTCTGTGTATGTGTGTCTGTGTGTAGGAGAGGATTAGTTCCATGTGTGGGTTAGTTCAGGTTTGATAGTGGTGGTTTATGTGTGATACTTGCTTCATTTCTATTTTGGAAATGTAATCACTTCCACTGTGGTTTCTCAGTGTGCACAGGACTCAGTCCATTTATTAGGTGTTTGCCAATCATAGAATTGGCATATGTAATTTCAAGGAGTGCAGGGGGGGCCTAGAAAGAAGCAGTTCAAATAAGCAGGGTAGATAGACCTCATGCAAAAAACAATCATGATGGGTGTTTTATGTGCTTTTTTTGTGTGTATGATAATTTATTGACATGCATAAAACAAACATAGAAATGTATGCAGTTGATAGCAGCATGTTCATAGGTTCACAGGTAGGTACTATGCTATCGGCCCAAGAGCATAAGTAAGACAAGACAACAATGTTCCCTGGCTTACGCCACCCAAGAAAGTTAATTTCCTGTGCCCTTGTCCAGCAGAGCCACAGGCGTGATCCCCAGGGTGCATTTCCTATTTACCTTCCACTCAAGATTTTTCCTGAAGAGTGCTAATGAGGAACTTTGCTTGACATAGATGGGTAGCTTGTTCCAGAATATATGAAGTCTCTGGGACAGGACTTTATCCCTCCAGCATGTCCTGTTTATTGTGGTGACAAGGTGTAGGTCCCTAGAGCATGTAGCTCGGAGGGATTGGGATTTCTTAAGGTGTAGCATGTCAAACAGCTCTGAGTTTAACATAGCTTTCTATGTTAGGCAGAGATCTCCTCAGAGTAGGCAA
Organism: Protopterus annectens; assembly: GCF_019279795.1. NCBI lineage: Eukaryota > Metazoa > Chordata > Ceratodontiformes > Protopteridae > Protopterus > Protopterus annectens. The sequence goes on along the minus strand of NC_056744.1, from coordinate 1,663,000,806 downwards.
TATGCTTCAGAGTAAAGCTGGAGTTTTTTGAGATGGTCAGTGTAGGGCATCTGTTTGTGGCCAGTAATCCTCTTTGTGAGGTACTTCTGTGGCCTTCCCAGCTGCTGCAGATGTCTTGTGAGGTACATTCCAAAAGGGGCGTTGTACTCTATAATGGGTCTAATGAGTGCCAAGTGCAGGGGAACAATGACCTCTTTTTTCCGGGATGAGAACCCTTTTGTGATGAGGTGTGCCACATAGAAGGATTTCCTGACTACTGTAGTGATGTGATTATCAAAGGAGACACTACTGTCCACCTGGGTCCTAAGGTTTCTTATCACATATTCAGGATTTAGTAGACTGCCGTTTATGTGGTAGTTCATGGATACAGAGTTTTTACCAAAGGGGATGACAATGCACTTTTTAGCATTGAGCTTGAGGCCATGCCTTTGATACCAGGCATCTGTCTCAGTGAGACCCTTCTATAGGATGTTCACATCGTTTGGGGACTTGACTATGGCTCCTAGTTTGCAGTCGTCTGCGAACTTCATTAGCCAGAGGCCTTGTATGTTAGCCTGTACTTCAGAGAAGTAGATATCAAACAGAAGAGGTCCCAGGACTGAACCCTGTAGTACTCCACTTGTCACTGGTTTGAAGTCTGCAACTTTTACAGTTTGGGTTCTGTCAGTCAGCCAGTTGGCAACCCATATTTTAATTAGGGATTTATACCTAGTTTATTGAGTTTAGCTATAATTCCAGAATGGGAGATGGTGTTGAAAGCCTTGGCGAGGTCAAGATAGGCTGTGTGAACCACCTTACCCTCATCTATGGCTTTGGTGACTGCCTCAAAGAAGTCAATCAGGTTCAGAAGGCATGATCTGCATTTCACAAACCCAAACTGGGTGGGGTCCAGAGTTTGAAGGTTACCAATGTCTTTGTTTATGAGTTCCAGGATGATACATTCCATGGCCTTGCAGACCAGGCTTGTCAGGCTAATAGGGCGATAGTTCCTTGGGTCACTGGTGGCTCCCCATTTGTGAAGTAGGATAACTGTTGCTGTGTGCCATTCAGTGGGCACAAAGCCTGACATGAGACTGTGATTGAATAAGGTGTTTAGGTGGGGAGCCAGTTCATTCTGAAGTTCGTGTAAAACACAGCTTGGGATGTTGTCAGGTCCCATGGATGCTGTGTTTTTGGTTTTAGAGAGTGCAGCTTTTGCCTGCATAGATGTGATTACAGGGACTCTGCTTTCTTCCTGTATAGGTATGGGCCCTTTAGGGGGTGAGAGGGGGTAAAGTTAGCACTGAACCTATCTGCCAGGATGTTGGCAATATCAGTTGGTTCTATAATTGTCATGCCATTGTGCTGTAACTCAGAGCAGATCTGGGTGTTGCCATTGAGATTCTTGATATAGCTATAGAATGCTTTGTGGTTGCCCTTAGAATCCGTGGCGATTTTGTTTTCGTAGCTAGCTTTGGAGGATCTTACAAGGGATCTCAGCTTCTTACTGAGGCTGACCAGGCAGCTCCTCCACTCATGGGATTTTATTCTCTTCTGCAACAGTTTCTTCCTTCTGTTGTAGAGTTTGTTTATGGCAGGGGACCACCAGATTGGCTTCCTTTTTTGGAGGACAGTGTCTTGGTTCTGTTTGGGATAGCATGATGTATGCACTCGTGTAAGTGCTTATAGAGTGCATTTGTGTAGGATTCAGCAGTCGTACCTGTATTGTCCATCTGCATGGGTGTCATGAAGTTCGCCACTTCTGTCTTAAGAAGCATGAAGTTGGCTTTGGAGAAATTTTTTACCACGGTTTCTTTAATGGGGGTGGGGCAGGATGCGGATATCTAGGGTGATTAGCTTATGGTCGCATCTGACCAACGAGGAGTTGATTTCAGGTGTAGAACACTGGTCACTCATATTGGTAATGACTAGGTCTAGGATATTGTTACCCCTGGTGGGGGTGTGGATAAGTTGATCCAGGTCATTGGAATGTATGAATTCCAGAAAGCATTGAGCGAATGAGTTGGTACATGAGTAGTTTTCCCCAGTTAATGGTGGGGTAGTTGAAATCGCCCATTATTAGGGTGTTTGGTTGAACCCTAATATTTTCCAGTATATCAAGAAAAGAGGAGTGGGAATCCTGGGGCATGGTGGGGGGATCTATAGCAAGCTACAATTTAGATTGCAGTTTTGCCCAGAG
>NC_056744.1:1662982981-1662998127 GCF_019279795.1 Protopterus annectens | reverse complement strand
GGTCACTTTGTAGATGATATGAGACAGAGAATAGCTGAAGTTTTTTTTGAGTCTGTCCATGTAGGACATGTGTTTAAGGCCTAGGATCCTCTTCGTGAGTTACTTTTGTGGCCTTTCCAGCTGTTGCATGTGTCTAGTGAGGTACATGCCAAATGAGGCATTGTACTCGATGATTGCTCTAATGAAGGAAGACTAGAGACAGAGATGATTACCTCTTTCTTCCTGAATGCAAAACCCTTGGTAGTGAGATATACCACATAGAAGGACTTTTTGACCACAGTGGCAGTGTGGTGGTCGAAGAAGAGGTTGCTGTCAACCTGTGACCCAGCTCTCTTACAACGCCTTCAGTGTTCAGTCGGCTCCCACTGATGTGGTAATTAGTGGGAGCTGAGTTTTTCCGCGATGATGACGATTTTTTACATTGCTTGGCGCCATGGTTTTACACCAGTCATTGGTTTCAGTGAGGCCTTTCTATAAGATGTCTACATCAGTTGGGGAGTTAATAATGGCTCCCAGTTTGCAGTCGTCTGCAGACTTGGTCAGCCAGAGTCCCTCTGTGTTGGCCTGGACTTCTTAAAAGTCAATGCCAAACAGGCAAGGAACCAGGAACAATCCCTGTGGCACTCCACTCATGACTGGTTGGCAGTCTGACTTGGAGTCCGCTACTTTCACACTATGGGTTCTGGTTCGTATCAATCGCACCCACCTAGTGATATAGGGATTGATGCCTAGTTTGGTGAGTTTATCACCTGGAGTGGGAATGGTACCAAAGGCATTGGCTATATTGAGGTAGGCTGCAGAACTGCTCTGCCTTTATCCAATAGCCTGGTAACTAACTCAAAAAAGTCAACCAGCTTGAGCAGTTATGATCTACTTTTCACAAAACCAAATTGCGTGGGATCTAGAGTTTGGAGATTCCATATATCCTTGTTAATTAGGTCCATGATGATGCACTCCATAGCTTTACATATCAGACTTGTTAGGCTAATGAGGCAAAAATTCAGGTCTGTAGTCGTGTCCCTCCCCAGGAGGAATGACTGCAGCAGCACCATTCGTAGACAAAGCCTGAGGTGAGGCTGTGATTGAACAGGACACACGGATATGGTGCCAGTTCACTTTGTAGTTCATGTAGAACACATCCAGGGATATTGCTGGGTCCCATGGAAGCTGTATTCTTGGCTTTGGACAATGCAGCTTTAACCAGCGCTGCAGTAATGCTGGGTGCCTGGCATTCCTCTAGTATTGGCATTGGTCCTTTGGGGGGGAGAGGGGTAAAGTTGGCACTGAATCTGTCAGCCAGTATGTTGGCAATATCTGTTGGCTCAGTATAGGTGGTACCATTGTGCAGTAACTCAGCGCAAACCTGGGTATTGCCCTGGAGATTCTTGATATAACTATAGAAGGCTTTGTGGTTGTTTTTAGTGTCTGCCGTAATTCTGCCTTCATAGCTGGCTTTAGAGGTTTTGAGGAGGGATCTCAACTTTTTGTTGAGGCTAATAAGGGAGTTTTTCCAGTCTTGGGACTTCACCTTTTTCTGCAACAGTTTCTTCCTTCTGTTGTAGAGTTTATTAATGGCAGGGGACCACCAGATTGGCTTCTTTTTTTGGAGGAGAGCGTCTTGGTTCTGTTGGGTATGGCTAGTTCCATGCATTTATGTATGTATTCGTACAGTGCATTGGTGTATTATTTGGCAGTCATGCATCTATTTTCCATTGATATCTGTGCCATGAAGTTAGCCACCTCTGTTTTTAGGAGCCCAAAGTCAGCTTTAGAGAAGTTTTTCATGGAGGTAAGATGAAAAAAAAAATGGTTTATCCTAAACACTGCAGTGTGCACTACAGGAGTTAGATGTGAAAGTAGGTAACTTGAGTTTTACCCGTCTAAAAGTTAAGTTTTTGTGGAGAGTCACTATTTTTAAAACAGCGAGATAAATTGAAAGGGGGTGGTCACTATTGTATTCTGGTACTGTGGAATAGGTAGGATGGCCAATATATTTAAATAGTTGAAGGGGAGAGATTTCACAAAATGATAATTTTGTGCTTACTCACACCAGCCAGTAAAAGCAGAGAGGAAATGAGATATATGGTCAAATTAGCATAAGGGGCAGGCAACTAGAAAGACAGTGGTGTTTAAGACACAACAGTTACCGGGTGGGAAAATTTCTGTCTGACTCACAAGAGACAGAGCTGTGGTCTCAAGTTTTAATATGCAGTTAAAAGCAGAATACAAGTAAAACACAGTGTAAAGACAACAAATCACAGTATACAAAATAGGAAAAGGCAATAAAGCAATACAAAATATAACAAATAAAAGCAAATTAATCTTTACCTCACAGCAAACTGTAGCAGAGTCTGGGTGAGCCTTTCCAGTAAAGCCTGGACATGGTCCAAGAGCTCAGTCATGTGTCTCTTCATATAGTCCAGAGAGGTACATCTGAAGTCATTCACACCAACATGGACTATAATGGAGTCATAACAGTACCTTTTGCTGAGAAACTTGAGTGCATGTGTGATATGGCATATCTTGGCACTTGACAGTCAGCTGACTGTGACCTTTTCCTTATCCAGCCTGGTGAGAGGAACATCAATGTGTCTCACGATGGAATCACCTATGACTAATATCTTTGATTTTGTGTTTTGCTTTAAGTGTTTGACTGATAAGACACTGGTGCATGAGCTATTATGTGTAACATGTTCTGCAGAGGAAGTATTATGTGTAATGTGCTTGTGTTTGTGTTTGGAAGGTATCTGGTGTTAAGGTATGTTTCAGGTGAGGACTTCCACATATGTAGGTATGTGTGATATGGGTTTGCTTGGAGTAGGGGGTGAGGTGTCCATGCTGGCAACATGATGATTGTCATATGTACTGAGTGATGTGTGAGAGATCATGGATTCAAGCCAGGTTCTTAATATAGTTGCATCTCTCATACATTGTGTTTGTGTGTGTACTAGGAGTAGAGGGTTGTCTGTGAACATGAAACAGTTGCAGCACTGCCTCAGTTTGCCAGTGTCAACCAAGCTGGCTGGAGAATCTGTGGGAAATTGTCCATCCGCTTAAATTATTGACAGTAAGACGAGAATATTTATCAGGTAAACTATTGAAAATAGTAACACTGTAGGTACTCCAACTTTGAATTTGATGAATTTTATGAAGTAACAGTGAAGTTAATAAAAAAACTGAGATATAATAAGTGGATGTGATAATAGGGAGAGTGAGGAGAAGATACATAATGGATTTAAGGCTGTGCCAAATGCTTGTAATGTCGATTGTTTTAACCGAGAGATTGGCATGATTAACGAAATGTTACTATGGAGTCGTAAGCACAGATACAGTAATACTCAGATTTTAACTGTAGCTTGAAAAAGAACGCTAATAAAGGTTTAGATAGTATTAAATGTAAGGAATTGCTAAAATGTGACTAACTGCATCTGAGGAAGGACAGATGGGGAACACGTTTAAAGCAGAAATCTATTATTTCTTGTTTTCAGAAGGTTTGGAAACAGATTGGGTAAAATTAATATAGCTGTATAGTCTGACAGTCTGACTTTTGAGGCCACTTCTCAGAAAGGTATAACAAAGGGAAAGGAGAATTAACAAAGGGAACAGTTATAGGATGAACATGTTAATATGGTGTCTTTTATGGCACATGCATGAAATGGGGGAGAATATTTAATATGAAATGGGGGAGAATATTTAAGAAGAAATATGGGAAAGTGTGTATATGGAAGTAGAAAAATAATGACTCGAGGCGAGAAAATAAACAAGATATTGGTAGAAGAGTTTGACCAGTTCATACAGCAGAGGAGTTCAGGCTGTTTTAACAAGAAGGAAAATTGTGAATTCTGTAAAGAAAATATAATAGACATAATAAATCATCAAAGTTTTTTTGTAAAAAAAATATATTATGTAGACAAAACTTCCTTTCCTGAAAAGGAAACAGAGGTTACCTCTTTTTCATAAAGAAAGTTAATTAGGATGAGTGTAAAGTAAAATAATTGGAAAATGTAGATAGAGGAAGAAATATGTGTAAAATAACCAAGCTTGCATTATAAATATGTAAGAAAGATGTAAGCTGAAATGAGACAATAAAAACAAGCAATATCCACCCCCTCAACATTAAATCTCTTTTTCACATCATCCTTAGAAATGTAACCCAATCTGATGCCCTTATCCGTAAGGTTCATATATTCATTAATTGCTGATTCATAAACAGAAAAGGAAACCTTCTGATAAGTATCTGTATCATTAAGGTGCTGATGGCACATATCCAAATACTGTGAAACATTCATAATAACAAGCTTATTACCTTTATCAGAAGGTTTAAAAGTAAGATTCTTATTATTGCTCAAAGCTATCAAAGCAGAACATTCTTTTTTCGTTAGATTATAAACAAGGTTGCCATCACACTTCAGAAAATTACAAATCTCCTGTTCTACAGAGAAGTTTAACATTTCATAAAATTGTAACACATTCTGATTATTAAAAACAGGAATAAAACTGCATTTCACAGGAATGAGTTATAGCCTGGTAGCGCAGGGGTGCTTTCTGCTACTTTATACCAGGTCTCCGTTACAGCACAAATGTTGATGCTCTCCATTTTGAGGTGTGCTTCGAGCAAGTGCATGTTGAGATTTAGACTTCTAGCATTGAGCAGCATGACCCTCAGATTGCATTTATTTATAGCTGTTATGGTGGTAATTCGGTCTTTGGAACATCACCTAAAAAAGCACTATAGGGGTGGCAAAAGCCTTAGCCAGTATCCAGAAACCCAGGGGTGACAGATTCAGGCCATCTCTAGCAAACCATCAAGGTCTGTCAGTCATGTCATCCCAAGCAGACAGATACAGGATCTCCTTAGAATGACACCAGAAACAGCCAATTTTTGAAGTCAGTCATTTTCTGCTTGTACTGCGGTATCATTTTGGGTGACAGTAGAATGTTGCTCAGGGCTAGGGTCATACCTGCCTGGACCACATAACCTGAGAGCTCCTCCATGTCTCGTTTCATGTAGTCCAGGGAGGTGTGTCTCAGGTCATTCACACCCACATGGACAGTGGCAGAGTCATACTTGTACTTGTTGCGGAGTGACCTGAGTGCATGTGTTATGTGTCAGATTCTGGCACCTGATAGCTGACTGTTACTTTCTCCTTATTCAACCTAGTGAGTGGGACATCAGTGTGCCTCACTATCGAGTCACCTATGATTACTGTATTGGGCAAGCTGTTTTGCCTTAGGGGCTTAGGTTGAGGGGCACACTGTGTATGCAAGCTATGTGTCTTGTGGTTTGTGCTGTGTTGTGGTGGTCAAGTACATTTCTGCCTTGGAGGTCTCTGCTGTTTGGGGATATTTCTATTGAGAGCCTCTGCAAAGGAGGGTGTGTGGTTTGTGTTTTTATGTAAGAGCTCTGATGGTGGGTGCTCTGGAGGGCTATGTGTTGCATGTGGTGTGGTGCAGGTGTTGACCTTCTCCTCTTGACCAGCTATTCCAGTCTTGGCTTGAGAGTGCATGACTTCCAATTTGGATATATGTGCATCTCTCACAAGTCTGAGTGCTGGGAGGCAACAGGAGAGGTAAGTCTGTGTACATGAGGCAGTTGCTACACTGCCTCAGAATGACCAAGTTCACCAGGTTAATAGAAGAAAGCACAGGGAACTGACCTTTAGACATGCCAGGAGGGATGGTCATTATTACTAAGTACTGGAACTGTTTCCTTATATATTCCTTTTACAGGAAAAATGTCTCACAAGGTGTCTGAGTCTGTACAGAGCACTGTCAAACACTTGAGGGGAAACTAATACATAGACCCTGAAAATTTAATGATGAAGTATTTAGGCAGATATTCTGACATCAGAAAGAAATCAAGAAGTACTTACTGAAAAATAAAGAATCAACTTGTCAAGAATGATGAAAAGAGGGGAGTCGCATGAATGTCTACTGCCTAGCTACTACTAATGTGGTCTCAGCACAGCTTGACTCTGTTGGGATACAATACTCCTTTGCTTCTTCTCTCAAAAGAAGCAAAATGTTAGCACCAGTCCCAAGAAGAAAAGCAGGCTACTGCCTGTTTGGTCATCCACAGTCTTGTCACAGATGATGCAAGGGTCTGCAGGCTTGTAGCTTTCCTCTGGTAGATGCCTCAAATAGCAACCAGACCAGTCAGGTATGTTCAGCACAGACACTCACTCTCCAACCAGAAAGAGTCAGGAATAAATGACTCTGCTCCTACTCTCACCAGGGTCAAAATATAAATACATATTCCAAGCTGTCACCTATAAAGCAGTTGTTAAGCTTTCTGGTAATCATCATTCTCCAGGAAATGATGTAACTGCACTCCTTCTTTCACCGGGAGAAAAACAGAACCACTAATCCCAAGATGACTATTGAGAGGCAGAATGTGGGCTCTCCAATAACTGGTGGTCTTGCAGTAGATGCTTAAAGGTAAGATAAAAAATGGTTTATCCTAAACACTGCAGTGTGCACCAAAGGAGTTAGATGTGAAAGTAGGTAACTTAAGTTTTACCCATCTGAAAGTTAAGTTTTAGTGGAGAGTCACTATTTTTAAAACGGCAAGATAGATTGAAAGGTGGTGGTCACTTTTGTATTCTGGTACTATGGAATACAGTAGTATGGCCAATAAATTTTAAATAGTTAAAGGGAAGTGATTTCACAAAATTATAATTTTGTGCTTACTCACACCAGCCAGTAAAAGCAGAGAGAAAATGAGATATATGATCAGATTAACATAAGGGACAACCAACTAAAAAGGCAGTGGTGTTTAAGAACACAACAGTAACCGGGTGGCAGTGTGGGAACATTTCTGTCTGACTCACAAGAGACAGAGCTGTGGTCTCTTTTCAAGTTTTAATATGCAGTTAAAAGCATTGTACAAGTAAAACACAGTGTAAAGAAAACAAATCACAGTATACAAAATAGAAAAAGACAATAAAGTAATACAAAATACAACAAATAAAAACAAACTAACCTTTCCTTCTTCTACTGTAGCAGTCTGGGTGAGCCTTTCCAGTAAAGCCTGGGCGTAGTCTGAGAGCTCAGTCATGTCTCTCTTCATATAGTCCAGAGAGGTACATCTCAAGTCATTCACACCAACATGGACTATAACCGAGTCATAACAGTACCTACTGCTGAGAGACTTGAGTGGATGTGTGATGTGGCATATCTTAGCACCTGACAGACAGCCGACTGTGACCTTTTCCTTATCCAGCCTGGTGAGAGGAACATGAGTGTGTCTCACGATAGAATCACCTATGACTAATATGTTTGATTTTCTGTTTTGCCATAAGTGTTTGACTGGTGAGACATTGGTGCATGAGCTATTATGTGTAATGTGTTCTGCAGAGGAAGTATTATGTAACGTGCTTGTGTTTGTGTTTGGAAGGTATCTGGTGTTAAGGTATGTTTCAGGTGAGGACCTTCACATATGTACGTATGTATGTGTGATATGGGTTTGGGTGGAGTAGGAGGTGTGGTATCCATGCTGGCAACCTGCTGATTGTCATATCATATGTACTGACTGATGTGCAAGAGATCATGGATTCAAGGTTCTTAATATAGTTGCTTCTCTCACACATTGTGTTTGTGTGTACTAGGAGTAGAGGGTTGTCTGTGAACATGAGACAATTGCAACACTGCCTCAGTATGCCAGTGTCGACCAAGGTGGCTGCAGAAACTGTGGGAAATTGTCCATCCATAGTGCTAGGTAAATTTTCATCACTATAAAATTATTGACAGTAAAGCGAGAATATTTATCAGGTAAACTATTGAAAATAGTAACACTGTAAGTACTCCAAAACAAAATGAAAATGTAAATTGTACATGAAAAGATACTGAAACATTGCTTATTCTACTCATGGTGAATAATAACTATTAATTAAATTAAAATATATTTGTATGATTAGATTATTATGAGACTAATGAAAGTTTTGAAGATGTCCTAGACGATAGGAAAGGACTATTGAGAAAAGAGTACTTTGATAGAAAAAGGAAGACAAAAATTTAACAGTTGCTAAGACAAAAAGTAAAAAGTTAGTTCTACAGCTCAGTCAGTGTGATCAGCTCTAAGGGAGATCTTTAGACATTTGTGGTACTGGGTGAGTATAAGAGTGTTGAGTATGATATTTTATTTTTACTTGATGTTTTATTTTTAAACAATATACAAAGTGATCAGTTTCAGAGGTTATAGGGGAAGGGAGGAACTTTGAATTTGATGAATGTTATGAAGTAACAGTAAAGCTAATAAAAAAATGATATACAATACGTGGCTGTGATAATAGGGAAAGTGAGGTTAAAATAAGTAATGCCAAATGCTTGTAATGTTAATTGATTTAACTGAGAGATTGAAATGATTAAGGAAATACTACTATGGAGTAATACCACTGATAAAGTAATACTCTGATATTTTAACTGTAGGTTGAAAAAGAAAGGTAATAAAGTTTTATATGATGATAAATGTAAAGAATTGCTAAAATGTGACTAATTGCATTGGAGGAAGGACAGATGGGGAATAGGTTTAAAATGGAAATCAATCATTTCTTGTTTTCAGAAGGTTTGGAAACAGTTGGTGTTAAGTAGATATAACTGTATATTCTGATAGTCTGACATTTGAGGCCACTTCTGGGGGAAGTATAAATAAGGGAAAGGAGAATTAACAAAGAGAGAGAAAATGGTTCTAGGATGAACCTATTAATATGGCATCTTTGTATGACACCTGGATGAAATGGTGGGGAATATTTAAGAAGAAATATAGGAAAGTGTGTATGTAGAAGTAGAAAAAGAGTGAAGATATTGGTAGAAAAGGTTGACCAGTTTGTAGAGCAGAGGACTTTAGGCTGTTTTAAGAAAAAGGAAAATTGTGAACTCTGTAAAGAAAAAATAACAGACTTAATAAATCATCAATTTTTTTTTGTTAAAAAATAATATTATGTAGACAAAACTTCCTTTCCTGCAAAGGAAACAGAGGTTACATCTTTTTTATATAGAAAGTTAAGTAGGATGAGTGTAAAGTAAAATAACTGGAAAATTTAGATAGAGGAAGAAATATGTGTAAAATAACCAATCTTGCATTATAAATATGTAAGAAAGATATATGCTGAAGAATGAGAAAAAGGTAAAAATGAAGTGTGGCATTAAACTTGAATTTGTAAAAAGAATAGAGCTTCAAAAAGAAATAGTATCATACAAGGATAAAATACTGAAGAAGTAAGAGAGAGTAGTTCACTAGAAATAGTATTGGGAATTCCTTTTAAAATGATGGGAAATGAAGAGAAGGAATGTATTGTGATGCCTGTGAATGAAGGATTTAGTCATGGAATGAATGAGGAAGCCATCTGAATTGGAGTAATAACTTTTGTGTGGAAGAAATAAAAACAGATACAATTTGGATCTTATGTTATATCAATACTAATGTGAATATTGTAAAAGAGATTTTTTAATTTATTTAATTAGTATAATAGAGGATGACATTTATGGTATAGACAAAAAAGCAAAGGGCATGTTGGTTACAACCGAAAAACTCAAATATGGTGTAATAAGGGAACAAAAGGCAAAACTGATATATTGCTTTGATTGTGTCTGTTATGACCAAGCATGGGTTGTGCTCGCGTGGATGGATGAATGAATGACTAAGGATGGAAAATTATGGTGTTGGAAAAAAGGCTATGAACAGGGTTTAAGACTATTTATGAAAAAATGTGGATGAAAGCTTTGATTAAAGAATAGTTAAAGACAAAACTTGGATAAAAAAGAAGTCTGACAAAGATGGCATATGAGTGCTATAGTCTTTATGTTGATAAAGAATACAGTCATTGAGAATTGTACTAAAAACTATTAACAGCTAGATGAATTATCATGGAAGGGGTTTATCCTCCACTTGATGCAAATTATAATGATTTACTTTTATTATTAACATTAAAGAATGAGTTACGTAGATATAAAGTGGTGGTCATTCTGTTAGGAATTGTAAACTTAAAATTAAATAAAGAAAAGAATAAAGAATAAGTTTAAAACTGGAGGTGCATATTTTTCAGAAACAGAAGCATTAGTGTTACAGATGAAGTGTGAAAAAAGTGATAAATAGATAACTGAAAGAGCCTTTAATATAAATAAAATATGAAGCATTTGGGTTAAAACTGTATGTACTGGAAGACTGAGAATATGCTACCTTCAGAAATTGAAACTCTTAAGAGGGAGTTTCAAAATGGCAAAAAAACAGAAGTTTGGGGTTGTTAAATTCAGTGGTTCATTTGACATTGTTGCATTTATTATGAGTCCTGAATAAAATAATGTTGGCTAAAGATGTTTTGATAAGTAAATTCCTGTTAGGAATTGTTACTGTTAGGAATTGGGAAGAGTATTGACATAACATAAAACACAATGAGAGGAGAAAGTTAGATGAGGAATGATTATTCATAATATAAAATAATATGTTGTGGAAGTTAGAAACAGAAAATATACTCTAGAACTGAAAAGAATGGTTATAAAGGTGTTATGGATGAGTTTTATTAGATAGTGATTATTTAAGACATGGAAGAAAACAAAACCTGTAAGTGACAGGCATCAAAAATTTAAACAAACACAGTAATTTTGTGATTTTTTTGTAGAGGTTAGTAACAAATCTAATTTAGTTATAAGCAAAGGTTTGAGTGGGTGGGAAGAGAGACGTTATGTGTTTTTTTAGCTCCCCACTGTTTGGGATTAAGGGGAAGAGTATATGTATTCTGTATGCTTGTTCCTGCAGTGGAATATCTGATGAAGATCAGTGATTATGTGGGAGTGTTGGTTTTGAGGGAGGAAGAGCAGTCTTGAGGGTTACATCACCTGTAGAAGTAAGTGAGATGCTGTCATTGACACATCCAGTGCACAACAAATCACACTGGAATCAGGGCGTCAAAGTGTAAAAATTTAAAACCATCCCTAACTCCTGCCTTAAATGATGTTCACTGTTCCCTTATCCTTGCTATAAGGATGGGGTTTCAATGGACCAATTTTCTGAGAAAGGAATGAATGATCAGCAGGGCGAAGGGGCAGCAAAGCACATGCTAAATAAGAGATCTGAAGAAAAAGGTAGTACATTTTATGATCTAGAAGAAAATATTTAAATGTGTGTGTTCAAAATGTAAAACGGTTAAAGATTTTTTTGGAAAAGGTAATCAACATTTACATGGGATAAATATGGTCAGTACTGTTTAAATTGCATAATGCAGAGAAAAAAACAAGAAATTAAAAAGACAGTTTACAGTGTAATAAACTGCATAATAAAGAATTTAAGTGAGTAAAATTTTGATAGCAAAACAGTGGGGGTAAAGAGAAAGAAATTATGATTGTAAATAATGTATATGATATTAAAAATATGTAAAACATGTTAAATGTGTAAATATCTAAATAAAAATTGTTATGGCTTTCAGGAAATGTGACGTACTTCTTAACGTCCTCCTAGATTACCATCAACCCACACAGATGGGACCTTGAGTTAATATTTCCTCTAAAGGATGACCCTTCAAAAATACAGGAGCCGCCCAAACAGCAATGCAGGGGTCAGTATTAGAACATGAATCCATATACCTGATGTGCAGAAAGTACTGACAACCTTCTGATCCAGCACAAAAGACAGCATATCTATATTTTAAATTTGTTTCTAAGTTATGCAAATCTCATTCTGGGCTGCAGTATCAAAACTTTTTTTATTTAATGTATCCTATATTTCGAGGGATTCTTGAATGCAGGTTGTGTAATCTGGTTGTTTTAAGCATCTTTCATTCTAGTAATAGCACAGAGTTTATGATGATCTTTTTTGTCGTCTCATTTTTTTTTATTCATATTCTGTATTGTTGAGTGGAACTACCAGAATGTATTCCATAACTGGCAGTTGTCTCCTTAGCCAGTCTCCCTGGTTTGCAAGACTCCTTTCCTGCTTTGCTTTCAGCTAGTTTGTTTCCTTACCTCTTTAATCTTTTCATGCAGTTTCTTTTAGTGACCACTGTAAATTATTTTAACCAGTAATCAGTCAGTGCTTTCTGTTTTAGGACTTTCTTTCAGATTTACCTGTGTTTGTTTTATCCCTCTGAACTACATTGTGCTGGTGCCTTCTGCTTTACCTCATAAACAAAAGTGGATTAGAAAAGTATGGAATGGGGAACATGGCAGAAATGCATAAGTGGGGTTGGTAAAGTACAAAAAATAATAGCATTTAGGGGAAATATGCACCCAGTGAAGATACTGTTTGATTTTGGGGGTTAAGGTATTCTGTAACAGAGAGAAATACATTTTCTAAACATTCATTGTGAATACAGTAAATTGAAATGGCTTTCCTTGACTTGAGAAAGCATACTTAAGATAGGGGAGTTTTAGGGGTGCAGGAGGAAGGTGGATATTTTTGTAAAATTTCTGACTTAATCCACTAGGTAGAGAAGTGGGCCACCTGGTATACGTGTGTGTGGGGAAGGATTACCACAGCCTAATCCCCTTTCTGAATAGGACAGCTATTAATAACCAAGCTGTGTTTGTTGTTGTTGTCCAATGTTTTTCCCCATTTTATCTTAGTTGCCTGATAGAGACCACTCCCTTTCTAAGATTGTATGCCTTTACTCTCATTTATAGATTAAAGGTTCTACTAATTGAGTCCTTAAAGCTCAAAAAGTAAATTATAGTTTTGCTTACCCAGCACTGCACTAATGGGTCTTAAAGTTCCTGGTAGTGTCTATATGCCTGTTCTGGCACTTTACAGACATTGGTGATGGGTATAGTAGCCATCTTGGTGTTTTACACTGTCCTTGTAACTGAAGGTCAGCAAAGTACATTTGCAGCTCATGGTCTTGTTGTTCATGTGGTTTAATTATGTTTTCTTTTTATTATTTTTGTTCAATCCATAGGACAAGATAAAAACAACTTTAACACCTTTAGAATCCAAAGTGAAACAATTTCAATACATGCAAAACCATCATGAGAAGGGAATTAGAGATATAAAAGTAAGTAAGGTGAATGGTTAATTCCAAATGTCTTAAAGACAGATAATTTATAAGAAATGCATACGGCATCTGTTATACCTTTTTTTTAGTAGTGCTCCTATTTTAAAGTTAATTTTATTACATGCAATTTATTGGTTATCAGTGAGAAGAGTTTGAGAGAAACCTGTTAACGATACCTTTGTTTTTTGTGCTGAGGTCTGAGTAGTGATGGAAAGTGGAAATGTTTTTAACCTAAGATTCAGTAAAGTATACTGTTATGTCTGGCAGTATCTTGTAAACAGTGTTTAAAGGTTGTTTTGTAATATTTTACTTGTGTATGTGAAATTGATTTGTGCAGGCATTTGCTAACATAATTATCTGCACGACCATTCAAGGTATTGTCTTACGATAGTACATGATAATATAAAGAGTTGGTAATAAATGTTTACCCACTGTCCCGAAGTGATGTACTGTCACTTTACAATGGTTATTTTAATCACAAATATCTTACTTTTTGAAATGATACCATTATTTAATTTACAGTCCATTTTAGTTCAGTCTTTGTGCGCCTGTAAACCCACAGCACTGTTTAATGACGCACTATATATACTTGCACTAGTGAATGGAGCAGAGCCTTCACAGTGCATAGTACGTATCTTATGATGCTGCAAGTGTGGAAGTCAGAACTGAGTTAACATGCAGGTGTTGAATTACACAGGACGTTGGGTGTGTAATACAAGAAAAATATATATTTTTTAAATATATGTGCTATAATCCCTAGATATGAAGAAGTAGCTATTCTTAGTACTGTCAATTTCTCTCTCTTGACTCTTTCTAAATATACCATGACCCTTTTTTTTCTCTGATTTCATATTGTAATTCCTGTTTGTGTTATACTAACTCAGCTTTAGTCAGTTTATACAAAAATTAAACTGTCTCTAAATATTAAATCGTCATATATGGTGTATATATTCTTAACCAATGTTTTCATATTGTGTCTAATTTGGTATAATGCTTTAAACTGTAGATGTTTTTGTATTTTTTTTTGAAGAATGTAACATTATTGTTATTAAAATGTTTTGTAGTACTTTGGAGCTTTTCTCCCTGGGCCTCATGTGAAAATGGGCTCCTACACAGTCAGACTTTTCTAGTAATCAAATGTCAATAAATAAAAAAAAATTAAAATTGTTTAAAATAGGATTGACATGTTAAAAACATATTAAATAGATTTTTCATTTTAATGGCAAGGAAAATTATGCTTTTGGTAGCTGTACCGATCGTGTTTCATTGCAGTTAAAAAAACTAATTTATAGGATTTATCAAGTTTTAACTCTCAAATGCATTTCACTGCACATTAGTGAGAGTAAAGACCTGCCATTATGTAATTCAAATCTGGTTCCAACTCCATAGGTCTACACAAGTCATTCTGTACCACAGATATGTGTACTACAAACCCACAGGGCCATACAAGCCATTCTGCTCCATAGATAGATTTTCTTTCCTCATAGATCCTCACAAGCTGCTAAGTATTATAGATATAGTCTTTTGCTGTAGGCCTGCGTGAGCCATTTTGCATTACAGATCTGCTCACCAACCCATAGAAACACAAAACAAATGTTTCATTATGGCTCTTCTTCATAGCTGACACCCAGAAAAGTATGCAAGTTGTTTTGCATCACTGCTGTAAATTATCAGACCCTGCAACAGGGCATGTGTGTGTGAAATACAGATATATATGCATTCCTATCATTTGAACGTCTTCTTCTTTTGGTTTTTCCCAATTAGGGGTCGTCACAGTGGATCACCTGTCTGCTCATGAATGGCAGTAGAGTTTTACGGTGCCGAGTTGCCAGCCCGGCACCCAACCTTCCACGGAAGGCACACACATGCATGCAATCATGCCTAGGGCCAATTTAGAGTGTCCAATCCAATGTCTTTGGGATGTGGGAGGAAACTGGAGCACCTGGAGGAAATCCACGCGACCACAGGGAGGACAGGCAGACTCAACATAGAAGGCACCCCAGCTGAGGATTGAACCGGAGAACCTCTTGCTGTGAGGCGACAATGCTATCCGCTGCACCCCCGTGGCCTGTAGCTACCACACCACCACACTTTGCCCACCTTCTACTCCTCCTCCCCTTGGGACTCGTCTTGTACGTTGTCCCAACCCAAGTATCTTCGTTCTTC
>NC_056744.1:1662967981-1662980481 GCF_019279795.1 Protopterus annectens | reverse complement strand
GAGGGGCACTGTAACCTCTTTATTTCTAGATGTGAACCCTTTAGTAATTAGATGGGCTACATAGAAGGATTTCTTAACTACTTTGGCAATATGATTGTCAAAGGAGAGATTGCTATCTACCTGGGTCCCCAAATCTCTTATTACCTCTTCTGTATTAAGGGGGCTGTCACCTGTGTGGTAATTCATGGGTGTTTTGTTTTTCCCAAACGGGATGATTATGCATTTTTTGGCATTTAGCTTGAGACCATGACTTTGACACCAGGTGTCCGTCTCAGTAAGGCCCTTTTGGAGAATGTCCGTGTCAGCCGGAGAGTCAATTATGGCTCCCAGTTTGCAGTCATTAGCGAACTTGGTTAGCCATAGTCCTCCTGTATTTGCCTGTACTTTTGAGATGTATATGCCGAACAGTAGGGGTCCCAGGACTGAGCCTTGCGGGACACCACTTGTGACTGGTTTAGAGTCGGACCTGGAGCCCACTATTCTTACCTTGTGAGTTCTGCCTGTAAGCCAGTTGGCAACCCATCTCGTGACATAGGGGTTTATTTTCAGGCTGGTGAGTTTTTCTATAATTCCCGAGTGGGGAATGGTGTCAAAAGCCTTGGCGAGGTCAAGGTATGCTGTGTAAACCACCTTTCCCTCATCTATGGCCTTGGTGGTTGCCTCAAAGAAGTCAACCAGGTTTAGTAGGCATGATCTGGCCTTAACAAAGCTAAACTGGGTCGGGTGAAGTGTTTGGAGGTTCCCAGTATCTTTGTTAATGAGTTCCATGATGATGCGCTCCATAGCCTTGCAGACCAGGCTAGTCAGGCTTACGGGGCAATAGTTACCAGAGTCAGTTGTGCCCCCTCCTTTGACGAGCAGAATAACTATTGCTGTGTGCCATTCTATGGGCATGTAGCCTGTGGAGAGGCTCAGGTTGAACTGTGTGTTTAGGTGGGGGGTTAGTTCGTTCTGTAGTTCGTGCAAGACGCAGCCTGGGACACCATCTGGCCCCACTGATGTTGTGCTTTTGGCTTTTGAAAGGGCTGTTTTCATCTGTGCATCTGTGATTTCCGGGACACTACACTTTTCCGGTATTCTTGTGGGCCCTTTTGGGGGTGAGAGGGGTGAAATTTGCACTGAATCTATTTGCCAAGATGTTGGCAATATCAGTAGGTTCAGTATATTTTGTGCTATTTTGCACTAGCTCAGAGCATATTTGTGAGTTTCCACTTAGATTCTTGACATAGCTAAAGAAGGCTTTGTGGTTATTTTTCAAATGCTTGGCTATTTTTCTTTCGAAGTTAGCCTTGGATGATTTTATGAGGGACCTTAGTTTCTTACTGATACTGATCAGGGATGTCTTTCCTTCTTGGGATTTGCTTTTTTTCTGAACTAGTTTCCTCCTTCTATTGTATAGCCTGTTTATGGCAGGGGTTCACCAGACTGGTTTCCGTCTCTTAGGGGAGTGAGTCTTGGTTTTGCGAGGGATGGCAAATCCATGCATCCTTGTAGGTGCTCATACAGTGCATTTGTAAAGGTTCCTGCATCTTGGACACTGTTATACTTTAGCGTGGGGGCTGTGAAACTTACCACCTCTGTCTTAAGTAAGGTGAAGTTTGCTATAGAAAAGTTTTTCACTGTGGTTTCCTTGTGTTGGGGGTGGTGGTGTGGTGTGGACATCCAGAGTGATTAGTTTATGGTCTGATCTAAGCAGTGTTGGGTTGACTTCTGGTGCGGAACACCTGTTGCCTGTGTTGGTGATGACTAGGTCCAATATGTTTTCACCTCTGGTAGGGGAGTTTACCAGCTGATCCAGGGCATTTGAATTGATAAATTCCAGGAAGCGATGGACCTGGGAGTTTGTACTTGAGGAGTTTTCCCAGTTAACACTAGGGTAATTGAAATCGCCCAGTATCAGGGTGTTTGGTAGGACCTTCATGTTTTCCAGTGTCTTCAGAAAGGCGGAGTGGTGGTCCTGGGTTAAGGAGGGTGATCTGTAGCAGGCCACAATTTGCATTTCAGATTTGCCCAGTGTTAGTTGCACATGGATGATCTCAGAGGTATCATGCTGTGCCACTAACCTGGAGGTGTAAGTATCCTTGATGAATATGGGTACACCCCCTCCTTTTGTGTTTTAGTCCATGTTCTGCGGCTGGAATGTGTGGTATGAGTTGTAGCCCGGTAGTGCTGGGGTGCTCTGTGGAGCCTTGAACAGACTTTGAGATTTAAACTGGTGTTGAGTAGCATAACCCTCATTTTTTTATTTGTGCTGTTTAGGGAGGTGGGTTTGACTTTTGAGCCTTGCCTAAAAAAGGCAGTATGGGGGCAGCAAGAGCCTTCGCCAGTATTTGAAAACCTAGGGGGTAATAGGTGCAAGCCATCTCTTGCGAAGCAATGAGGCTTGTCAAGCATGTCATCCCAGGCTGACAGACACTGGATCCCCTTTGAATGACACCGGAAGCTTAGTCAATTGTTGAAATTGATCATTTTTTCTTTATACTGTGGTATCATTCTTGGTGAGGGCAGGATGCTACTCAGGATCAGGGTCATACCCGTTTGGGCTACATGATCAGAGAGCTCGTCCATGTCTCTTTTCATGTAGTCCAGGGAGGTACGTCTCAGGTTATTCACACAAACATGAACAATGACAGAGTCATATTTGTACTTGTTCTGGAGTGACCTGAGTGCTTGTGTTATGTGGTGGATTCTGGCTCCCAGCAGGCAGCTAACAGTAACCTTCTCCTTGTCCAGCCTAGTGAGTGGAACATCACTGTGCCTGACTGTACCTATTACTAGTGTGTTAGGTATGTTATTTCGCCTTAAGGGCTGTGATTGTGCGGCACACTGATTTTGTGTTTTATGTGTTGTTTGGTTTGTGAGGGAAGGTGCAGGTTTTTTAGGTTTCTGCTTTGGAGGTCTCTGATGCTTTTGCAGGTTTTTATTTCGAGCCTCCGAGTATGATTTTGTATATTTATTTGTATTTTTTGCCAGCGCTGGTTTAGTATGTCTATGTGAGACTGGAGGTGTGGTGCAAGTTTTAACCTTCTCCTCATGACTACTTGTTCCAGTCTTGGGTGGAGAGAGCTTAGCCTCCACTTTAGCTATATAATTGCATCTCTCGCATATGTTAATGTTTTGTGGTAGGAGGAGAGGGTTGTCTGTGTACATGAGGCAGTTGTAACATTGCCTCAGGATACCAAGGTTCACTAGCTGGACTGGATAGTATACCTGAAATTGCCCTTTGGTAATGCCTGAATAGTACGGTGAGCTGCTTAGTTGCTTGGTTGGTGAGAGGTGAATAATGAGCCTTGTCCTGCTGGGAAATCAGGTGTCAGGGTATATTAGTGCTTGCTATTAGGTCTGAGTAAGTGCTGGACTGTAGGATGCATTTTAAGTGCTTAGGTTGAGAGTTAAACTACTTTCGGGAAAAACTGAAGAGGAGACTTGGCCAGGAATAATTCAGCCCTAGCTAACGGCCACTGCCCGGACGTACAAAACCGTGCACATGCAGTTTTTACAGCAGGGAAATGAAGGAGATAGAAATTAGCCCAATCTGGCCTATAAACTACTAACTTCTGGGCTGGAACCACTCCTCCAGGGACAGATGGCTGCTCAAAGCTCCCTCTCTCACAGGTGAACAGAGAAACCTCCTTCTATCCAAGTAAGGTATGGGCAGCTCAGAAACTTTTATCACAGCTCTGAATTCAGCACTAGCCTGAAAACTGGACTATACTAGCTTAGAAAGGTGGGAAACAAGGAACATTTTTTTTTAAAAGATAAGGCATAAACAGTAAACAATACACTTAAAACAGCTTTAAATGACTACAAACAGTGAACAATACACTTAAAACAGCTTTAGATGACTACAAGCAATCAGAAAAGGCTTTTAAACAAATTACCCAATTAACCAGTAAAAAAATCTCAAAACTGAGCACTGTTCCTGTAGTCTTCAATCAGACAAGTTCTAACTGCACACTCCTGCCACTGTGGTGCAAGGGAACCTCCTCCAATAAAGAATGCCTGGATTAGTGCTCAAGTTATACAAACAAAGCTAGATTCAGCAGGCCTGAATCTAGTTTATGCGACAGCAAACAAGGCACACCAATTTCAGTAAGAAACAGTTCAAATATGCAGGCACTATAAGCCTCTAACCAGAAATTCCCAGCTCAGAAGGGCAGAGTCCAGCCTCTCCTCCCACAAGAGTGCAGACCACAAACCTTCTCAATGCAAAATGACTGGCCTGAAGCCCAAGTACTTAAACCAGAGCTGAATCACTTTTAGAATAACAGACACTGAGACTTCAATCAGCAGTTGCCAACTTAGAAGGCTATAAGCTACCTGTCCTGCCACAAAAGTGCAGACCACAAACCTTCTTAATGTAAAACAACTTGTCTGAAGCCCAAGTGCTTAAACCAAAAGGCTTAGAATGATAGTTAACCAAGCAGTAATAAATACAATCCAGTACTTTTAAGATGACTCAAAAGCAAAATAAAGTAATAAAGTAGGAAGAAACACAAATACAGTAAAAGCAGATGAATAAAGAGGAGTATCCAAATGCAAATTTACAAGAGGGGCAGGCAGTTTCAAAGCCACCAAGATTAACACCAAACAAAAGCAGGGAGGGGAACTAACAGAAAAACAGAGCCAAAACTTCTACCTAGATAGTATTCAATGTAACACAAATAAATTAATTTAACTGCTTTATTATTTGAAAAAAGTGCAGATAAAGATTTACTTAATTTTACTTATACGTCCAGTTGATTGCAGGTAGGTCTTAGCCGGCCAAAGCTCAGAGTTTAAGCATTAACATTGCTCAACTTAACATCTCACAATCACACTGACTAACTGAACTGTGTGTAACACTGTAAGCTGTAGCCCACCACTGTTCCCATGGAGGAACGTATGAAAGTGTATAGTCACATACCTCAATGTGTCTTAAGACTGATATCCATGACATGTTGTCACAGCCTAGGTTGATAGCATTGAATAACCCTCCCCATAAAAGGTTGTACAAGGGCAAAGAACACTGTGTGCCGCACACTGACCTCTGCAATGTACAAGAGCACACATATGTTGTCCAACTGTTGCCCCCATATGTATGGACCCTGACCAACATATTTTGTGGAAGTCCACGATATGACTGGGATGATAGCAGAAATGTTAGCAGTAAATAATGATAGGCTATTGCCTAACAACCCCTAATTGTATCACAGCAGGACAAAGCCTTCCATATATGTGGAGGACAGAGGCAGGAACACAGGGCCATATTTGCAATACTGCTGTTACACACCCTGGAAATTGCTGGTGTTACAGGATTTGTTGCAACATACCCGTATGCAGGAATAAGACATCAGAAACACAAATGGATGTAGCCATGTACTGATAGCACACAACAGAGAGACTGCCAGTGATATATCTAAGACAAGACCTGTGTGGTGCACAGACAAAACCTAACAGACAATCCACTGGCCATCATGTGGATAGGCCCACAGATGAGAGCTATGCAAACATACTGCATTCCATCCTAAACTACTATGTGCACACAAACACTGTAAGACCAGCAATATACAATGCACATAACAACACTACTCACACTGTCTGTAGGTCTGGAACCTTATACAAATGTGTAGTTGGCCTGTGTGTGCAAGTCCTGCTGTAAGAGGTATTGTTACCTGCTGTCTGTAACACTGCTGCCCACATACAGGAAGGACGTCCTCCATATTGGAAAGGTTAAGGGACAATGCCCACATGACTCAGTATTTTATAGTACTGGCCTGGGTTGCCATGACAATGGTTATCCAAAGTACTACACAGCAGGCCGCATGCAGTTAGCAACTAGTGCACACTGATTGGTGCAGAGCCCATCACCTGATCATGTGCAGCACCTACAAAATCCATGCTGCAGTGTATTCAAACCAGCTCAATCCCTCTAGTGGAGAGAGAGAGACAAAAAAATAAAAAAAACATAAACAGCTGTCACAGCTGTCAAAAAACATTAACAGGTATGTAAAACATATATGTATTTAACTGATTGTAGTATGTGGTATGGAATAATATGATATATGATGTGGAATGATTTATATGTGCCATCAGTAGTTGTTCCTGTAATGATGTTCTGCTGAACAACTGCTCTGAACAATACTGTCTGTCCCTTTAGGCAGTGGGACATACCTGTCAACTGTGGAGATCAGCAATGAATGACAAAGATGTAAGCCATAATATCTGTGTTTGGTGTATTAGTGTGGGCAATAGAGGTGGTGGAAGTACTGCCATCATGATAGACACATGGGTGTCAGAGCACGCCACTTGCAGGACAGTCATGTTAATGTGTAATGTAGCATGCACAAATGCCATAGGTGTATAATAGGCTTACCTGCAATTTGTCACCATATATACCACCCTAATGTTAGTCGGTGTTCACATGTGACACATATCTGTGTTGCAGCAAGGCAAAACAGTGCAGCTGTGAAGGAAAGTGAGTTACAGAGTGTGGACCAGATGTCTGTATGCACCCCACATATAAATAAATACATGTGTGATATATAATTAGACTTGTATGTCTACAGATATACAGACACTCATATAGCTATAGGTATATAAACAACCCACAATATATATCTGCACATACATCTATATATATATATATATATATATATATATATATATATATATATATATATATATATATATATATATATATATATATATATATATATATATAAAAAAAATGTATATACACACACACACACACACACATATATGTGTGTCTGTGTATGTCTACATATATATACAAGCACACACACACACACACACACACACACACACACACACACACACACACACACACACACACACAGCATAATTCTACATATTTATACATAAATATATAAACATATATATGTAAATACATGTCCCCTTCCATGATATGTGTGAGAGAACATCACCCATATCAATACGCAATATATATATATATATATATATATATATATATATATATATATATATATATATATATATATATATACACATATATATTCAGCAGTACATGGGTGCAAAATAGACTTTGGTGTGTAACCCATGTTGGGAACACATCGCATTTGTTTGAGAAGGTGGGATTTGTATATTGCTGAAGGCTAGCAGGCAAATTGTGGTATGTAGATTGGGTTTGAAGACAGAAAAGACAGCATACAGGGCTGGTATATGACACGTGGTGTGTAAACATCGTGGATGGGGAGTTTTGTTTGGAATGTGTACACCATTGAGCCCAAATGGGACCAAGGTCCCCATCCATGGACAGTCACAACAGCATCTACATGGTCATAAAGGTGCCCAGGCTGTGCAGGAGGAGCAAGCATGTCCACTCTGTGTATGTGTACTGCAGGGCTCCAAGTGATGTAGCACATCTTCCATGTCTCTGTGGAGCTCCCTATGGACCATACCCTGGACCTGACTTTGGATGACAGGGTACTGTCTGTGTGTGCTTGTGGGTAGGAGACACCATCTCATGAGGTGGTTTTACCTGAAGGTAGTGCAGGACCAGTAGATGATAAGGTCCCATGATGGGTCCCAGATATGATTTGGCCTGGTAACATGGCCAGATGAGGTGGGAGAGGTGGTTCTGCTGGTAACTAACCCCTACACATGCTATTGTGTCACTGTTATGGAACATATGTGTGCTGTAATAGTCCACACAATCCTGGAACATGTCCAACGGCATGCATAGATATCCCCAATAACACAGAGTGGCAGATGTGCAGCAGTCACATAGCATGCATACCATATGCACATGTGAAACCGTAGTGGCACTGACAATGGCATGCAGGTGAAATAGTCTGTAACAAGCTAGCAAAGATAGTGTCCCCACAGGGAACATGGCTACAAACACATAGCATAAAGCATGGTACAAACACATAGCACAGAGCGTGGTACAATACAACATATGTCCCAATGGTAGGTAAGCTGTCGACATACCAATTGCATTGTGTGAACAGTTTGTTGTAGCTGATATAGTGGGGGGAGACAGAGATGTGTTTTAAAAACTATGGTAACCCTGCTGTATGAGTTGCTCAGACCTGTTTCCCTCTTTATGCCTTTCAGGGAAGATGTGGCATGCCAGATTACCAGCTTTCAGTGCTGCAGAAACTGAGGTAATTGTGACACACCTGCTACAGCACTACCCACTACTTTTTGGCAGGACAGCCCATGATCAGCAGGAGAGAACCGTCCTGTGGAACGATCTAGTCCACAGGGTCAATGATGGCCTGCAGAACCGCAGTTGTGAACAGGTCCGGCATCATTGCACTGACCTGCTTCGCCATGTACGTCAGTGTGCAGCTGCAGTATGGGGGGACCACCTCACAACAGGGGGGGGGTCATGCCATCCATCCACCCCTGACCCATGTGGAGGAGTTTCTCAGCAGCCTTGTGACACCTGCCCGCCAAACCAACAACTGGCAGGGAGCATTGTGGAGGTGGGTGCCACCAACACACTGACTGTGGAGCGTGCAGGTAAGGCCCCAGGACACATCATTAGACCACAATTGTGTATGCATCTGCATCTGTACAGGTAGATCATGCGTATCTGAGATGTCATATACATAGTCTGTTGCTGTGTAGTAGTAATAAACAGTTGTGCATAAGCTGTGGTATTGTGGACTTCTACTGTTGATGTACCATAATGCTGCACCCACCCTTTACGAATGCCACAGCTGTGGCCACTGACATCAACTCTCACACTCTTATGTAGGTCCCTCCAGTATACCACCAAGGCAGCAGCCTGTAGCCGGTGAGTATTGTTTATGTTCATGCTTGACAGTACACAGGGCATGTAATAGCTATGGGATATTCCCTGCACACATCTAACACACCTACCCATACTGCATGTTGGACATGTTCACATTTTGTTGCTGTGAAATGCATCGCATCACAGTGGAGACCATGACAGGGTATCGGAAGGGTACATCAGACACATGCAAGATAACTAACATCCTGTCATTATAAAATGTGTCCACAGGGATGAGAAGAATAGCGGGACACAGGGCCTACAGTAGTGGCGTGTGAAACAACACCCTCATACAGTGCTACAAGAGTAAATACACCTGTATTACAATAGCAACCATTACAGATTGACACTGTGGCATAACATAGTATTGTGCTCCACATAATTAGCTGGTAGAAGGCTGTTGCACGTACTGTCCCATTCTTGGGACACTGAAAACTGACACATGTGTAGGCCATAGTTGTCAAGCATATGCATAAGGCTGGAGGTGGGGTGGGTGTGTCATCATGACACAGCAGTGCACTGCAGCAGGGATCCTGTGTATGCCAAGAATGGCTGCATCTGCACACAATCAGGTTCAGTAACTGTGGCAGACATAACCTTAACTCCACAGCAATAGTGATGGAATTGTGTGAAGTCCAAGGGATGTGCACATGAGTAGACGTTGCAACCATGCAGAGTTGTGGGATATGTGTAGGGCATTCCCATAGCCATGGTAAGGTCTGGTGGTTGTCAATGTAATAGTCTTGTATTGGTCATACATGCACCGCTGATGTTGTGATCTGTAAACCAGACATCAGGCATTCACAAATGACATCTGTCCACTTATCATGCCAGGTATGTGTCGCTCAAACACAAAGGGGCTGTGAGCATTGGAGCTCACATAACTGACCCAGTACTACACATGCAGCAATGGTTTTACACCTGTGAGGTATGGTGCACAGTACAAGGCAGGGTGCAGAACAAGTCCACAGTAACACTGTGTACATGGGCATGTGTTATCAAGGGGAAGGGCCATCACCTACCAACACAACCCATGCATCACACACATGTATACTGTATTGCCAAAGATGAGCATTTGAATTGTAGGGAGTGTGACTACCCTAAAACCATTGCTCTCTACACAGACAGACACACAGACACACAAACACAAACAGTTGCCATGTCTGGGAATTGAACTCCTACCTAACTATTTTATCACACTACAGCAGTACACAGTTATGGGACGTGCCACAGAGATTACTGGGATACAACCTTTCCAAGGATGTATTTCTAGGTGGATGACATCAGTAGCCTTACGAAAGTAGAGCATTATTGCCAAAGATGAGCATTTGAATTGTAGGGAGTGTGACCACCCTAAAAAACATTGCTCTCCACACAGACAGAGTCAGACAGACACACACACACACACACACACACACACACACACACACACACACACACACACACACACACACACACACACACACAGTTGCCAAGGCTGGGGTTAGTATATCACACTACAGCAGTACGCACTTATGGGATGCACCATGGAGATTACTGGGATACAACTCTTTTTCATAGGTGTATTTCACAGTAGATGACCTCAGCAGGCTTGTAATAGTGGGGCTATGGGGAGGGCAGTGTGTGTGCATGGGCCATAACCCATTCATCTAGGGGTTGACATGCCACACGCGAGCACAACCTGCATCATATTCCACAGGTTCGTGTATACAGCTGCTAGATGAATACTTCCCTGAACAGTCATGTTGCACAGCTGGCACATGCACGACGTACTCTGTAATGCTGACAGATGCCAGTAGCTAGTATCTACATTGTGTGACATCAGACCCTTGTGTGGTTGTGGCCCTTTGGGTGTGTGCTGTGTGGAGAGCCCTGGATGGCTCCTTGTCACAGTCACCCTCTTCCACACATGTATGTATGTCTAGCTTTGGCTTATTATGATGTGTTGTCCTTACATATATGTCTGTATTCCTTTCCACTGTGTGTGCAAAGCATGTGTGGTGCATACTGAGGACCATCTGCACTAACATCTGTGGCTGCCAGATTAATCTGGTCCACTGCTGTTTGCAGACATGGCCTTCATGTGTTTGTGTGTGAGCATGCCCAGTATGACCTTTCAGTATGTTATTGACTGACATTGCCTTCATTACACTGTGTGTGGGCATTCCCAGTATGGCCACCTGTATTGAATGTGTGGTTTGAGTCCAGGTAGTTTGTACTGCAGTGTTGATCTTTGTGTTATACACATACAGGTAGTATGTTGTCTCTGCAGGGTATTAGTCAGTCATTTGGCATGGACTGTTACTACATTTCTGCATAGGATGGGTGACACACCTGACTATATTTCCACATTTCTACACAGGATTGGGGGGCACACCTGACTGTTACTACATTTCTACATAGGAGGGGGGTACACTGGACTATTTCTAAGTTTCTACACAGGATTGGGGTGGGGCACATCTGACTGACTACATTTCTACATCAGATGGGGGAGCACACCTGACACTTGTACACATTTGCTAGGACTGTACTGGTATGTCAGGTACTCCATTTCAGTCTGTAGTCTTACCTATTGTGCTGGATAGAGGCATACCAGTGTACTACAGATCTTAGCTTTTAATTACATACATATTAGTTTCTGACTTCCTATCCTTCAGAACTGACATCCCACTGCCTGACCTGCTGCTGTCTGTGTAGGCCTGGGGGGAGGTTACCCAAAGGCCTCATTCAGAGGCCATAGCACAGCCTTTGTTTATATTTGTCTACTCTTGTCCTGCTGGCTGTGACTGTTGTTGGGTATGTGACCTCCTTGACTGGCATTGTGTGAGTCACTTACCTTGTGGGTGTCCTAGTATTGAGGCTTGTGCTGCAGGGCTGCCTATGTCAGATGCACATAGTACATTCCCTACACATGGTTAGGTACAGGTAATGTAATGTTTGGCATCCCTTTTACTGTATGTGAGAGTCAGAGAGAGGTGTTATTCCCTGGGTCCCTCCTGTGTCAGTGTATGTGGTATGCGTTGCCTCTTTGCCAAGGCCAGGGCATACTGGGCACACCTCCTACTGCCTACTGGGGCAGGCTCAGGTTGTTCCTCCTCCGAGTCACTCTGTGCCTGTGCAGGCCTTGGCAGTGGTGGGGGGCTGTTTGGCCCTGCCCCATGCTGTTCCTGCTGCATCTGTTTTTGCAAGATCATATTGTGTAGCATGGCACATACAAGGACAATTTGGGTACATGTAGCTGGTGAGTACTGCAAGGCTCCACCCAATGTGCCCAGGCACCAGAACCATGACTTGAACATCCCAAACAAATGCTCTACTATAATTCTGGTCTGTGTGAGTTCTTGTTCGTGTGTGTGTGCATTTCTGATGGGTGCCATCAGCCACAGCTCCAGTGCATATCCAGCATCCCCTACTAGGTGACCGTGAGGGATGTCCCCATTGGCAAATCTCTGGTACAGCTGCATCAGATGCCATATGCGGGAATCGTGATAGCTTCCAGGGCAGCCAGCACACACATTCATTATTATGCCCCGGGCATTGCACTTGACCTGGCAGTTGATGTAGGGGAAGCCCTTGTGGTTGATGTAGACCCTACCCCGCTCACCAGGTGGTGCTTTGATACATATGTGCATGCAGTCTATTGCACCCCCTACCTCAGGGTATTTCTGCCATTTGGTGGAACAGTTCCATATTGTTGGCCAATGCCTCACGGGTGTTGAGGAAATATATGTGCTCA
>NC_056744.1:1662955481-1662962981 GCF_019279795.1 Protopterus annectens | reverse complement strand
AGCACGCAATCAGTTGTGATGGACTTGGGCACCCAGGTTGATAGCAACCTGACTTTTGACCACCATGTTGTTTCCGTTGTATGGAAAGGTTTCTACATGGCCCACCTCATAAGTAACAGTATTGCATCCAGGGACAAGGAGATCATAACATCCCTGTATTCTCCCCTTATAAGGCCTATTCTTCCCTTATAAGGCCCATTATTGAATACAATTCCCCTTTCGGCATGTACCTTACAAAGCACATGCAGCAGCAGGAGAGACCACAGAAGTTCCTCACCAGGAGAATCCAAGGCCTCAAACATCTACCATGCACAGATAGGGTAAAACCCTATACCTCTATTTGGTTTCATACAGACTTCTCAGAGGTGACCTCTGTCTGCATACAAGGTGATCTCAGACCCCACCTTGATGGGACTGCTGCATATCTGCAAGTCAAGCTCCACTCGAGTAACCTGCACGTGCGGCCTCAACCTGATCTGTGACATCAGTAGGACGTGGTGGTGGTACAGATTTGTGTCCCAGAGACTCCCCCCATCTGTGGAATAGACTCCCTCTCCACATCAAGCAGAGTACCTCTTTACCCCCTTTTAAGCGGAACCTGGATAACCAGATGAGAAACAAAAAGTACACCCCTGGGATTCTACTTGTGTCCCTGCTGGACAAGGGTCATCAGGTGTTGACTTGTCTAAACATGGGCTAAACTCTTGACTAGGCTTATAAGGGCTTCAGGGCCAATAGTCTAGTTACTTCCTATGATCCTATGAAACCGGATTCACACTATCAAAGTGGGTGACTCCATATCAACCAGCAGACCTGTTATCAGTGGGGTGCCACAAGAGTCAGTGCAGAGCCCCCTACTGTTTGTTATATACTTCTCAGAAGTTCAGGTCAAAACTGAAGTGTTGTGGCTCACAAAGTTTGCAGATGACTGCAAACTAGACGCAATCATTGAATCCCCAAATGATGTCCGTATACTTCAGGATGGTCTCACTCAGACCAGTGACTGGTGTGTTAGTCACAGTCTCAAACTGAATGCAAAGAAATGCATCTTCATTCCCTTCAGCACAATGTCCCTTCACACTATCAAATCAATAACAATACCCTAGTTACCCATGAAGTGGGATCACTGGTTGACTGCAACCTTAACTTTGACCACCATTTATTTACCAGTGTAAGGAAAGCTTTCCACATAGCTCAGTTGATTAGTTTGTACATCACCCCAAGAGCAAAAGAAGTTATAACCCTCTATACTTGGCATTTATCCGGCCCATAATTGAGCATAACGCCCCATTTTATCAAAATTTCTCGCTTAAACCCCGGGGTTTTTAAAAAAAATCAAAGGGGGTCCTTGTTTAAAACTCAAAATTTCCTTTCTTTCATTAAACTTCTTGGGAACTTAAACCCGGTCAAGGCCCAAATAAATTGAATTACTATTCCTAAATCTGGGGGTTTTCTCCATTCCGGGATTAATATGGGTGAATTAAAAAAGGGGAAACTAAAGGGTTTTCCCTCTCCAATCTTTTGGCCTCCAATTTGAAAAAGGCCCCCTTTTGCTTTAAAGGGATCCCGGGTTAAGGATGGGGGCTGTTTTATGAATATCCCCAAACCCCGTTTACTAGTATATTAATTTTTTTAAAAATTTATGGGATTACATTGGATTAAAAAGCTGGTTAAAAAAATTTTTTAATCCCCCCAAAATTTATGTTTTTCTTTCCCCGGTTTATATCCTTAACCCCAAATTTTTCTTTTTTTCCCTCACTGGTTTCTATGGGTGTTTTTTTTTTTTTTTTTCTTTTTCTGGGGTGTTTTTTCCTGTCCCGTGTTATTATTGTGCTTATTGGGTTAAAAAATGTTTTATAAAAATAAATGTTAAATTTTTTTTTTATTAAATGTTTTTTGATTAATTTAATATGATTAGTTATGAATTTTGGGTTATTTTTTATTGTATGTATATATTTTAAAAAATTTTAAATGGTTGTTTATTTTTAGTATTAAATATTAGAATTTAAAGGTAAATTTTTCCCCCTTTTTTGTCCCTATAAATTTTAAATTTTTGTTATTGAGAAAATGTTTGAATTAATTTAAATTTAAAATATTTAAGGAAATTTTTTTTATAAATATTTAAATTATATTTTGGGTTTTTTTTTTTTTGGTTTTCAATTTTAAAAAAAAAAATATATTCCATCCCCAAAAGCAAGTTCAATGGTACCCTTTTCCCCGAAGTGGTTCCAGTTCATTTATTTTTTTTTAAAAAAACATAAACTTCTACCCTTTTTTTCTTATTTTCTTTATTCGATTTTCCTAGGAAAATGTTTTTTTTTTAAAAATACTTCGGTTTCAAATTTCCAATTTTCTACAAAAAAAAACAATCTCCGCCTGAAAAGTGAACAAATTTTAAATTTAAGGAATCCAGTCTAAAAATTTGTGCAACTCACAATTAAGCGTTACAAAAAAGATTAATAAAAAATGTTAAATTTATTAAAAAAAGAGGGTAAAGAATATCCGAATTAATCAAAACCCAAAATTTTTTGCTAAAGTTTGCAAATTTTTTTTTTTTTTTTTATTTTTTTTTTTTCCTTTTTTTTTTTTTTTTTTTTTTAATTTTTGTTTTAAAAAAAATTTTTTAATAATATTTTTTTTTTTTTTTTTTATATAAAAATAAATTTTTTGGGGGGGTGGGGTTTTTGGGTTTTTTGGGGTTTTGTGTTTGGGGGGTTTTTAAATTTTAAAAAATTTTTTTTTTTACCAAAAAAAAAATTTTTTTCCAAATTTTTTTTGTTTTTTTTTTTTTATTTTTTTTGCAGGATATTGAGTGAATGGCAGCACAATTATTTCAGTAATGTTTGTGCAGATTTTTCACATTGTAGAGGTGAGCTTTGGATTTATCAGCCTCATGTAGTCCTTTCCAAATCTAGTACGTTCCACAAGAGACTGAAGTCTTGCAGATATAGCTGATAGATGGGTGGCAAACTGGCTTACTGATAGAATCCACATAGTCAAAATAGGGGAAGCCACCCCTAGCAGTAGACCCATAACGAGCTGCTTACCCCAGGATTCTGCCTTGGGGCCTCTGTTATTTTAGATTTACTTTTCTGAGGTGCAGGCCAAAACCGGTGGGTATGGTTGGCCAAGTTTGCAGATGTCTGCAAGCTGGGTGCTGTTATCAATTCCCCTAGTGATGTGGACATCTTCCAATAGGTTCTCACCCAAACAAATGACTGGTTCCAGATGCATGGCCTCAAACTTAATACCAAAAAATGCATCATCATCCCCCTTGGGGAGAGTGATGTTCCCCCAGATTATCACATTAATAACAGCATGCTAAGCACGCAATCAGTTGTGATGGAATTGGGTACCCAGGTTGACCACCATGTTGCTTCCATTGTATGGAAAGCTTTCTACTTGGCCCACCTCATAAGTAATGGTATCGCATCCAGGGACAAGGAGGTCATAACATCCCTGTATTCTCTCCTTATAAGGCCTATTCTTCCCTTATAAGGCCCATTATTGAGTACAATTCCCCTTTCGGCATGTACCTTACAAAGCACATGCAGCAGCAGGAGAGACCACATAAGTTACTCACCAGGACAATCCAGGGCCTCAAACATCTACCATGCACAGATAGGGTAAAACCCTATACCTCTATTTGGTTTCATACAGACTTCTCAGAGGTGACCTCTGTCTGCATACAAGGTGATCTCAGACCCCACCTTGATGGGACTGCTGCATATCTGCAAGTCAAGCTCCACTTTCGGAAGTAACCTGCCGCGTGCTTTGGCCTCAACCTGCTCTGTAGAGACATCAGTAGGACTGATGGTAATTGAGTACAGATTTGTGTCCCAGAGACTCCCCCATCTGTGGAATGAGACTCCCTGTTCCCACATCAAGCCGAGTACCTCTTTACCCCCTTTGAAGCGGGACCTGGGTCACCAGATGAGAAACAGAAAGTACACCCCTGGGATTGTACTTGTGTCCCTGCTGGACAAAGAGGTCATCAGGTGCTGACTTGTCTAAACTTATGGGCTAAACTCTTGACTAGGCTTATAAGGGCTTCAGGGGCCAATAGTCTGAGTTACTACTCCTATGATCCTGTGAAACCGGATTCACACTATCAAGTGGAGTGACTGACTGCATATCAACCAGCAGACCTGTTCTCAATGGGGTGCCACAAGAAGTGCAGTGCAGGGGCCCCTACTGTTTGTTATATACTTCTCAAGTTCGAAGGTCAAAACTGAAGTGTTGTGGCTCACAAAGTTTGCAGATGACTGCAAACTAAGAGCGCCAATCATTGAATCCCTGATGATGTCCATTATACTGTTACAGGATGGTCTCACTCAGACCAGTGACTGGTGTGTTAGTCACAGTCTCAAACTGAATGCAAAGAAATGCATCTTCATTCCCTTTGACACAATGTCCCTTCACACTATCAAATCAATAACAATACCCTAGTTACCCATGAAGTGGGATCACTGGTTGATTGCGACCTTAACTTTGACCACCATTTATTTACCAGTATAAGGAAAGCTTTCCACATAGCTCAGTTGATTAGTTTGGGCATCACCCCAAGAGCAAAAGAAGTTATAACCCTCTATACTCGGCATTTATCTGGCTCATAATTGAGCATAACGTCCCATTCGTTATGTACCATACTAAACATCTGCAGCAATTGGAGAGACCTCAGAGGTTTCTAACAAAGAAGATCAAGGGCCTCCAGCATGTGGCTTACATGGACTGACTAAAATCACTGTCACTATACTCCGTATCATATAGACTTCTTAAGGAGACTTACACCTGGCCTACAGAGAATTTAAGACTCAAACCTAATGAACTTACCTGCTTATCCATAAAATCAAATGGGTGTAGGTCTACCCATTCCAGGGAGTTAAGTATGGCCTGCAACTTAAATAGGAGATGCTAGAGGGACAGGCTTATCTCCCGGTGACTGCCATATCTTTGGAACAGACTACTAATTCATGTGAAACAGAGCACCTCTGTTGTACTGTTCAAGAGGATCCTGGTTGAATGGATGGGGCACTGTAAGTTCTCACCAGGGATAGTACCCACAACCCTGTTGGTCATGGGCAGTCATCACTAAATGCAATCGTGGGTATTGACAAACGCTTATATGGTATTACATTGGATTAAAACTGCTAGGCTTAAAATGATCTCTGGGTCAATAGCCTAATAATCTCCTATGATCCTTTTCATTTCCACCATGGCTTGGCTCATATCCTTAGCACTGCAATTTTTGCTGGCCTTTCTTCTGCCAGAGTCACTGGTCTTGCTAGTAGGAGTAGTCTCACTTGGTGCTTTGGATGTGGCATCTTGCTTCTCCTCCGATGAAGGGCTGTTTTTTGTCCAAAGTGTCCTAAAAGATGATTGATTCATTGTAGACTTCATTGGGTCTAAAAGCTGTTTTATAAGAGAACCTTAAATAGTAGACCATGAAGCACCTGTCTTCTCTTTTCTTGACAGCATGTTCCTCCCTTTCAGACTTCACATACCTAGATATGCATCCATCAGTCTGCAGTGAATGTCTGGGGGTGTCATATTTGTATCTGATATGTACCCTAGTACCTCTCCTTCAGAAAGGAGAACATTTTAAATGGTTGTCCCTCTCCCTGATTTTAGCATACCTCTCAACTATTCAGAATTTCACACCAGGTCCAAATTTCTTCCTCCTATTTGTCTGTTCTCTATCAAATTTTACAATTTTTCTGACAAATTATTGAGAACAGATGTTTGAAGTTCAGATTTCAAATGCTTCAGAAAGTGCATG
The DNA here is from genome assembly GCF_019279795.1 of Protopterus annectens. NCBI lineage: Eukaryota > Metazoa > Chordata > Ceratodontiformes > Protopteridae > Protopterus > Protopterus annectens. Next base: position 1,662,957,202 of record NC_056744.1, on the reverse strand, counting down.
TTAAGGCAAATCTTTGTTTTATAAGAGCAATATTTGAAATCTGACCCTGATTTTGGGTCTTTGACCCTTAATTATGTCTGGCTTTGTCTAGACTTCTTGCAGTAGAAACTTGAGAGGGATGAGTATAATCCATCCCCAGATCAGCAGAGTTGTAGATGGGTTGCGTTTCCCATGTAACAGTCAGGTTGCCATTTGTTCATTTTATTTAAGGGAAATGCATTAATACAAGTTAAGCTGCAGGGCAGAGCTATTTGTTTTACTTATTTTGCTTTATTCTGATGTTTCCTAGGAAGATGTTTTTAATTTGGAGAAATACATTAAGCAAGAATTTGCAGAATTGCACAATTTTCTACAAGACAAGGAAGAACAACTCATCCAGCAGCTGAAAAATGATGAAGCAAATGTTCTGAAATGGATTGAAGGAAGTCTCGAGTGCATCGAAGAAGAGATCATTGTGACAGACTCCGATGGCAACTTGGAAGACAAGATTACAGAAGAGGACAGACTGAAAATAATGGAAGAAAATGTTAAATTTATTGAAAATGATGATATGGCTATTAAGAGCATCAGTCACAGCAACTTGGAGATCAGACAACCAGAACCTGTTGGTTTGCTAACAGTAAGCTTACTTTTTATTTTTTCTTTTATTTATTTATTTAGAAAGTAGAATAATGTAACAACTGAGATAAAGAAGCATTATTGATTTTTTTCTTGAGTTTGTTGGACAGTTAGACCCCTTTCTTCGTACAAAAACACACAAAAAGTTCCAAAAATAGATGGATAGTTCTACACTGGATTTCTTAGTCATTCTTTAGTGATGCAACAGTATATAACACTTTTCAGTCAACAGTTCTGTGTGGAGACATGCGTGAATGGGCATACCTTCATTGAAGGTTGTGTGTCAGAGCTGGCAACTCGGCACGTAAAAATCTACTGCCAATCATTAGCGGACCGGAGTTCAGCTGTGGTGATAACCGGAAAAGCCGAAAAGACACAGCAATCCTTCATTCAAAAACAAGTAGCTTTGTTGTCGGGCATGCAGACTGGAGAGATTTGCTTGGAAAATGAATACGTTTACCAGTATTGACGGTGTTTGGAGTGCGAGCTGTTACCAGTATTGATTTGCTATAGTGGCATAGACACATTTCTGAGCAGAGTGCCTAGAATGAGTTAAGATTACCATGAATAGAGAGAGTATGAGCTATGTTTCAGTGGGTTACACTTTGGATGGTAGGAAGCAGTTGCATACCTCAGTCTGGTAATATGTTTCCTTAAGAAATTTAAAAAGGAACTTGTATTTATTTTGTGGTGAAGCAAGAACTTGTTCCATGCCTTGAAGTGGTGATGAAAAATGTAGGTGACCCAGGTGGTTCTTATCATGCTGGGGTGCAGAGAGATTTCAAGTTCTGAGGAATGGAGAAGATGGACATTTGTCAGATTTGTGCAGGATGTAATGGGATAGTCTAGGGGCTGTGTAAAGTGTTTTTTTTTCCAAATTCAAACTAGTTGTTAGTCACTAGAAATAAGCAGGATTTATATATATGTATATATATATATATATATATATATATATATATATATATATATATATATATATATATATATATATATATATGTATATAAATCCTGTATTCTAATGACTAACTATTCTCTTGATGGAGATATCGTGAAAAGAGCGTATCTTGAAGGTTATGTGTCAGGGCTGGTAACTCGACACATAA